>NC_084538.1:10458625-10731125 GCF_024500275.1 Phycodurus eques | reverse complement strand
CACAGGTTGGGCCGGGGATTGAACCCCGCTCCTCAGAACTGTGAGGCTCTAACCAGTCATCCACCGTGCCGCTCCATATTGAACTTGAATACTTCAACTTGAATATCCAGTAAACAGTTTGAGAGCGTGTTTAAGCAATATCACCAAATCTACACAGACATTCAAAACTGCTCTAATTGCTAGAGTACTCTCCATCTTTTTGCACAATTGTCCCCCCAAAAAAATTTATTGTACCCGCATTACCAGATAACAAGCAACTCTTTATTGCTCAGTGCTTTTCTCAATGTCTTTATGTCTCAAAAGTGTTCTCTGTCAATTGACTGTTGTCGTACTAGAGTGGCTCCAACTACCGGAGACAAATTCCTTGTGTTTTTTGGACATACTTGGCAAATAAAGATGATTCTGATTCTGAATAGACCTGAGACCTTGTAACTCTCTGGGGTCACAAGAAAAAAGGCTACTTGGGCTCAATTCAGACTTTCACTTAGGGGTGTATTCACTTTTGTTGGGCTGGTATCAGATTCTGAAAGTACGATAACTGAGCAAAGAATATTGCCGCTTCATGGTATCACTGAATTGCAATTACAGTTCTAAAATGTATTATTTTGAAATATTTGGTTGAATGAAAATACAAACTATTGAACATGCGCCATAGATACATTAAATGTAAAAAGAAAATCAATAATTGATTTTAATCAAAATAAAATTTAAACTGTACCACAACAGTAAAAGTATACCCATTTATCAGAAAATTAGCGACATCTCTGCTCGTTTCTTTTACATGACCAGCGTTAGCCATGCTAGTTAGCCAGTTAGTTTTCTGCCTTGGAAGAGTCTATAGTTTTTAATGTAACAAACTGTAGAAACACCAAGTCTCGTAGCAAAAGTTCATTTCAACACAGCGTTTTAGTAATATATATTAACGTTACCCTGAATTCATCAAAGACTGATTATGGGTTTATTCAGTCCTGTTTTTAAATGCCATTTTGCACCAGAATTCAATTTGGTTAGACAGCATTACACGGTCAATAGAGAAAGCTCCTATCCATCAGCAGAAACATACAAAGCATCCAATCAACAACGACTCACAGTCTCAGGGGATATTTCAGTACAGTGTCGCATCTCAGTGCATTCTCTTAAATGTTTCTCAGGTAATTGCAATTTCTACACACTATAGAGAAAGTGGAGTGATCAGAAGACTTACAGGGAACTAGTCAGGAGTCCTGACACTTGAAATCCTATAGGATCTGCAAGGGAGTTCACATCCTCTTCCAGCAGCACAGCTGTCTATTACGTCTATCTGTCATGTTTTCTTTATCAGACCCTCGTCATCCGGTGGCCAAGCACATGACTAAATTAGTCCCCCGTATCTTCCGTTATCTGTCCGTGGATGACCAGATTCAACCTCTTCCCGGGTATTCTTCTGCATGGACTGCTGCAGCATGAGGAAACCCAGGCTACGGATCCCCGGTTTGAGCCTCAGCAGACCCCTCAGAACTCCGAAGCAAGGAAAAGGGTCGTGCTTCCTTTTAAGGTGGCTGGCCTTGCTTTGGTTTATACAGTAAATATAGGAGATATAAATTATATACTTATACATCAAGCAGGGGCCGGCAGGTTCCCTGAGGTGAAAAGAAGAGCTTTAAAAAAAAAAAAAAAAATAAAAGATGAAGGCAAAAATGTCTTCTTTTAGATTGTTGGGGTGGAACAAAGGATATCTGCTTGCACTTTTAAAAAGCAATTTTTAAAATAAATATTTTTACGATTAATTTTGACCCCTTGTCCTTACGCATATGTTTTACATAACTTATAATGGGGAACATGTTGGTGAAGGTGAGCGGCTCCAGGCCAGCGTGGATCAGATACACCTTCGGGGCCTTTTTTGGATTCTTTTCTGCACAATCTGATAAAAGTGCAGATCGTTGGCTCATGTAGTGTTAATGTTGACAGCAGATTTTGTTTGCAGACAGTAAAACATCTATCACATCTCACTTTGACAACTTTTCCAAATAGCATTTACAGTTGGATGGAAAAAGTAGATGAACACTTTCAAATTTCTGTATACATTGATCATTAAAATATACTGTAATTTTCATCTAAATCATAGGAATAAAAAGTCAGCTTCAACTAATACCACGCAAACAATTATACGTTTTCGTACCTTTATTCAAAATAAACATTCAGAGGACAGGGAAGAAAAGTGAACCCCTCTCTTACGGCTTCTCCAAGAGCTAATCAGAGTCAGGTGTGAGCCAACCTGGAGTCCAAGCAATGGGAGTTGATTAACGCTGCTCTGGCCATTCGAAAAGTCACAAGGTTAGAATTGTCCTCTGCCCATAAGCATTACCTGATGTGTACCATGCTTTGCTCTAAAGAGCGCTCAGATTTGTATTAATTTCTTTAATTAAGCTTAGAGCACATTCAATGTATGATCACATACTTTGGGCGAGAGGCATGGTACACCCTGTACTGGTTACCGGTCAATCGTAGGGCACATATAGACAACCAACCATTCGCACTCATGAACATGTAGTCTTCTAATACTACATGACCTTACGTGCATGTTTTTAAATTGTGGACATGCTCTACACAGGAAGGCCGGAACGAATATTACAAGTCAGTGGCTTGGACTGTGAGGCAAATATGCTCACCACTTGTATTGTGTTTGATGTTGGAGGTTCCACTGCATTTAAGATGATATAGCTGAGCAACTCTCACTATTTGCACACCTATGCATAAATTGTTAGTGGTTTTTTTTCGTAGAAATAACTTGCTTGGGGCGTCGGAATGGCTAAAATGGCTGTATGGTTTATTAGACCACCTGTTCTTGTGGTATTCATCTCATTGTGAATATTGTTTTAGTGTGGACTATTAACAGTCCTGCCCTGCGATTGGCTGGCGACCAGTTCAGGGTGTACCCCGCCTCTCGCCCGAAGATAGCTGGGATGAGCTCCAGCACGCCCGCGACCCTTGTGAGGATAAGCGGAATGGAAGATAAATGAATGAATGCATAGTAACAGTCCAAAATGTGACGGTTTGGACAGAGGTTTATTTCATTCTTAAATGAGGGAATAGGTTTTGTTTTGACTCGTCTGTGATTATAAGGGCTATACAAATTAACAACTTTTGAAAAACACCTGCAAAAAGGTGGCTTCAGATGCATGCAGACCTTTTTTCCATTTGTTAAATGGCTGCACTCAGTGGCGGTCCTGGCAGCATAAGCACAGCAAAGGGAAGATTAGAATGTGCACTTGGCTTACATTGCTACACAAGTCAAGCCCTTCATGTGACGTCTTATAAGTGTCAAATAGAAAAAAACTCAAAGTAAAAGATTACCCAGTGGGGAATGAATTCATCTTAATTCATGCATTATTTTTGATGCGAGCTTCCACAACCTTTAGTGGACTAGAGATTAGTTTAAATTGCTGTAAAACTTCTCAGGGCTTGATTAAAGGAGCAACCTTTGAAATAAAGTGCAGCTCTGTTGTCTTTCATGTAATCTTCAGGGTAGAAAATATCACAGCTCGGCACATGAAAACAAGAAAACAGCATACATGCAGCGTTCCAGACGCGTGCATATGCATACATCCACAAGTTGCAGCGGGGCTCAGTGAAGTCGGATAGCCGGCATGTTTGGGGGACAGGGGGGGATGCAAAGAGGTGCCAAAGACCACAGCTCACTGTGGGTGGTGCCAAGCAGCACTGAGTGCCCGCTGCCATCCAAACATAAATAAAGTGCTTTTGGCTCCTTTAAACCACCCGTGTGCGCCGCGTAACCGCCAAGCATGACGTTCAAAACGGGACAAATTTGATACAATCACAGGCTGGAAATAAATGTCTTGGACCGAGAGGGTGTGAATCAGATGGTCGGTCAGTTATTAAGTTTCTTAGCACAACTTGAAGATAGATTTATTCTTTAGACAAGTTTCTCCTCATATATTTCATCTTCAAACTAAGCGTTACCCAGGGGAGGTATTTAGTGTATTTAATTACATTAACCTACATTTGTAAATGCCTCAAATGTTTTACGTGTGTGTTGAGAGAGGCAATCACCAAAAGGCTATGCCCAAAACGATATGATATGTGGACTATAATGACCCACAGAGTAGCATAGCAATGTCAGGTGCTACGGAACAAGAAAAAATAAAAATAAAAAAAAGGATGGTGTAAGAGAGCTCTTATTAGAATATACACATCCATCCAGCCAAAAAAAAACTCCAGCACCACCCTCGCCTTCACGTTACACTTCAAGGCCACCGCATTCAAATTAGGGCCAGAGTGCAATATGTCTCTTCAACTAATATAAACAGCCATCTTGGCTTCCCCGACTAAAAAGATTTAAGAGCTGGCACTCAAATTTGTCTTCCTTCTTTTTAGCCATCGCAAACATTTTCAAGCATAACACAGAATGGGCACTTGTTAATAATATCAGGATGAACATCAGATTTATTTAAAAAAAAAAGCATTTGTTGCAATACAGAAAAGACTATACAGTGGAAGTAACAAAATAAGTAGACTAAAATTCAAAGTGGTAAGACTCCAGTTGCCATATTAGTGGTCACCCTTTAAGGCTTTGTGTGTGACCATTAATTTTATTATTATATTTTTTTTTTTTAAAAGCAGTTTGGTTTACACCTTCTTCATTAAAGTTCAAACTGGATGTTTTGTTGTTTTTACTATTAAGAGGTGTTATTTTTACACTTGTAGTACCATTTAACCAGAAGTGAATGAAGAATGTTCTCTAAACCATTGTCCCGGAACAGATTGCGTTTGACCTTAGGGGTACCACTGTGGTTGCTAATTTCCAGCGAATCACTCGACACACAAAATATTTCTTCGAATGAGTTTACTCGATACACTCTTTGTGCTAGAGCTGTGAGTGTGTGGGAATGTGTGCGCGCTCCTGTGCTTGTGTGATGCTGCACTTCCAAATAGCTGCAGGCTCCAGCCCCTCTCTTCACCCTTGTATCGCTGCTGACTGATTAAGGCCCTGATCTCCACTGCTTCTTGAACAACACTCACACTGCTGATGGAGTCTTGCACACAGTGACTCTTGGGTGGGGAAACAGGCAAGTTGCCATGGCAACACACCACACTCTCTGCCAAGGAGCTGACCCGCTGCCCACAAGCTCTGCCGAACAGTCTCGCTTTTCGTGTCTCGTACTCTCCTATTGTGTCCTCACCTCTGTTCACGCTGAACCATTTTTAAGGTTTAAATACTTCTTTGCATTGGCTGCCGCTACGGGCGAAAAATACAGACTTCTTTGTGGGGGCTTGTATATTTTGATGAAAGTGTGTCACGGACATGTTAAGAGACCTGGGAAGTGGTTTAAATTGTGGGTGGGGGGGGGGGGGGAAGCAAAATCTGCCTCCTTGAAAACAGAGCTTGAGGAAAACCCCATTCAGGGGGAACACTACAAAATTCCTTATAGGTATATTTCAGTCTGTACTTTTGTACTCTTAAATGAGTTGAATCAGTGCTTCTACTTTTACAACCGTCTTTCAAAACTTCATTAATCTGCACTTTTATTGAAGTACAAAGTGTGAGTAGTACTTTTTCCTCATCTGAAATGTTTTTTTTTTTTTTTTTTTTAAATGTACCATTATATCTACTAACACTATATTGAGGAATGGCGGTATCTGAATTTGTCAGCTGATAATATATATATATATTTTTTTCCCAGGCTTGTCATTGGCCCCCCAAAGAAAAAGGGTTTTCATGTGGAGATAACTTTTGTTGTTTTTTCTTCTTGAAAAGGCAACTTGAATGAACATTCTTATCTTTCATCACAGGAAGGGGTGAATGCCCGCCGGCCCGACTATGTGGAGGCCTGGCCTGGTTTGGGCCCGTTCCCATGTAGGAGTTACTCCAGGCACTGGACGCTGCACTCTATTCCAGAGCAGTGACTCCCACAGGAAGTAACACATTAACAGAACAATCAGGTTCCTTGTTAGGGAGCTTTACACGGCCAGAGAATGCCGTTAACACTACTGGGAAGGGGGGGGGGGGCTGGTCAGTTGATCGGCCTGACAGATTAAAGTTACACTAAAGTGCAAAGCTGCAACTTGTTCTCTACATGTTTGAGCTTTTATAGTTTGTTTTACATTTTTAACTAAATATAACAAACAAACAGATTCATCCCAAAGACTATTTGTCTGCTTCATTAGGGAGAGTTTTTGATTTTTAAAAAACAGCATGTTGCTACTATTCCCTGATTATTGCACCACAGCAGATTGCAGGCCCAGGAGAAAAAAAAATACTTGAACTAAAAGCAAACTTATTCCATAGCATATCATGATGAACATGCTGTGCACAGTGTCTGCATGGTTGAAGTAAGTAAGTCTTGAGACTTTTTAGACTAAGCAACTTCGGTCATATTAAAAGACCTCATTCACAATATGGTCTCTTGAGTGAGCGATATGGGCAATGTTACAGGTGCCATATTTCACCAAACCAACTTTTTCTAGTATTTTGGGTATATCGTCTCTATGGTGCCTCAGTAAACATGCAATATGAACTAAAATCGCCTAGGCATTCCTGATTCCCAGACACTTTTCTGCAGAGAGGCCAGAAATCAGGTCAGTCAAATTTCTCCAGTTTATTTACGTCACTAGCGAAGATCTCCGCTTACCTCTCGGCTCTGAGCCAGCGCTGTCAATATAAACACGCGTGCGCTCACAAGTGGTTCTTCTACACAGAGGCAACCAATCACAAGAAAGCGGACGATCTTAGCCAAATTTGGACAAAGCAGATACAAAACTGGGTCAAACAGAAGTAGCTGTCAGAGGGGCCTTTTCTGCTCATATGACAAAACAAAGGTGTTTTTTTAAATGAAACTGACACTTTTATACTAGTCACTGACGGTGTACTGGCACACTCGCCTGACTTTGGTGCAGGCATCGTGGGTTCAGTTCCCACTCAGTGACAGTGTGAATGTGAGTGCGAATGGTTGTCCGCGTCTATATGTGCCCTGCGACTGACTGGCTACAGGTTCAGGGTGTAGTCCGCCTTTTGCCCAAAGTCACCTGGGATAGACTCCATCACCCCGTGACCCTAACCAGGATAAGCGTTGTTGAAAATGGATGAATGGACTTTTATACTAAGTCCATGTTCGAGAGTCACTCTATGGAGGTCTAAATAGCCAAAATATGGGACCTTTAACAAGAAATATAAAATCTTAACAGTGGTTGCTGCTTGCAGGTAGCATCCTTGATTCATGCAAACAACCTAAACCTACCTCATCCACACTCAGCAAAAATAAATTGTTTTTGTCAGCTCGTTTCAGACAATTGTGCAACAATGTATATTGTATAGGCCCTTATTTTGAAAAAAAAAAAATCAAATGCCACGTAGTTCATTTTGTTTGTCGAGTTCATGCGAAACACTGAAACAATTCTAGAGAATAACAGGCCAATATTTAACTCGTTTCTTGATTTAGTTGGGCTTTATGAGTCTATTTTAACAATTATTTAGGTGTGCGGTAAAGGCTGTCCAGACAAAAATATGGAAATATCAACAAACACTGACAGTCAAATTATTAGGTACACCTGCATCCTCTAATGACAGCCAATGCATCAAACATTCTGTCTTTACATTATACACAGGAAATTACAGTATTACCTTAATAAAGAGACTTTATGGGCATTAAAGTGTAGTTCCCACTAGATTGTGCCAGCATATTTAATGCTCCCAGCAAGTGTATCTCTCAAGGCTAATGGCAATGTTTGGTGTCTCTGTGATGTCAGTATCGAGATAATGCGGTTTTTGTTCTAATCAGATAACCATTTTAAAAAGGTGCAGAACTGAAATAGCTCGCTCGAGGCCACGTCACTTTTCAAACATTTCTTTCCGAGAGCGGTTTTGCGCGCGAGCTCAATGTGTGCTGACAAGAACGTGAACCACGCTGAAGGCCACCGCAACAAAAATTATGCAAGCTGTTTCGCACTCTACTACCCCCTCCTCCTCCATCCCCCACGCCCACCCTCGGAGGGGAGCCTGGCAGTATGTGTGGCAGGTGGACTTCCTGTCTTAGTAATTAGAACCAAATTAGGTTAAAATACAGTTTTCCCCATAGCCCGCCATCCACGAAGAGCTCCCGTCGCCTGTGCTCCCAGGCAGAATTAGCTCTGCCCCACAGTGGGAGCCTTAATGGACACGCCTGTGTGCCGCATGGCTGCTGTTTGTGATAGCACCTGCACACTAAATATTGAAATACTGTATATAGTTTCAGTCTTTCCGCGCCGGGGATGCTGCTATTGTGGCAGCGTAGGCTAAATTGGGTCCTTTTGGTTGGAGTCTTTAGCAGAGCTTCAATTCACAACTGATGGATCCACATTAATTTCCTTCTCACACCTGCCTCCTTTATCTACTCTCAGATAGCACAGCAGCAGCAGCGGCGGCGCTTCTGCCGGCCAGCGTGCCAGCCTTTTCTGTGATGAATAATGGGCACGCCGAGCGCACGCCTCTCTCAACCTACACAGCCACATGCTATTATTCAGTGCAGTTGGTGGCGCGGGAGAAAATGTACCTGAGAAACTGTGAAATCCAGCATGTCCGGGGCTGCCAATGCGAAGGAGAACAAAACAGGGAGGAGGACAGGTGCAGCTTCCCTCCTGCTGTTGTGTGTGTTGAGAGCGCGGATGACTCAAAAACACAAGCTGCTTTTTTCAGCGACATTGAAATACAACGGCCCATTTTGACAAATATTGAGTTAAAATTACAAGTAAAAGACCAAAAACTACAATGCTGAAGTGTTAGGCCACTGTCAGATTGGCTGTTTTAGCAATGCTATAATGCTGTCTGATGACAACCATGTATATTTCTTAAAGCAATAAAACATGTTTTATAGTGACTCATTTCATAAGAACATACAAACTAATGTTATAGACAGCTTTAACACCATCAATCTAACTTTTTTCACACCCTTGCTGTATGTTGTACGTTTTAAATCATAAGCAGACAGTGTCTGAACACGTTTTTATGACTTTCAACCTGCCCATCATGGGTTACATGACTGGTTTGACACAGTTTTTACATCAGATGCCCTGCACAACCCATCCATTTTTCATTGGGTGGATATGGGGGCACTGCCTGGGAATCGAACCCACGCTATCTGCATGGACGGCAGCAGCATGTACCACTACACTGCCAGCGCAGTGTCTAAATGAGTACCTATGTGCAAATGTAATAAAAGAGTTACAATAACAAGTGGCTATGAGAGAAGTACCGCTCAGCCCGGAACTAAGTTTGGTAAAACAAAGCTTACAATTTCATCAGAGCATTGCATTGATATTTTACACTGAATTCAGCATAGAGTGGGACCACGACAAGACAGTGTTTGAGGTTACGAATGCCGTGCATTGAACTGGCACTGTTAAAAATATGTTGCCTCGCAGCACAAGCAAGCATGTGTTTTTTTTTTGTTTTTTTTTTTTTTATATAAATACACATTTACAGTAAATTAGGCCTTTACTAGCATAGGTAAGTTAGTGATAGACTATACCATCAAAATATTTTGACACTTTCCCATTACATCGCTGGCGTAGGAATGGAAGACACCCGTAAACCAAGAACTCCCTGTAATACATCATTTAATAGCTAACCAGTGAAAAATGTACCTTTTTCGGCCGCTGGACGAGTGCCGCAGGAGCCGGAACGGGTGGGGCCCGCTGGACCAGTACCGCTGGAGCAAGGACAGGGGCCGCCGGAGCTGGGACGGGTGGTGGCCGCTGGACGGGCGCCGCCGGAGAGCGGATGGGAGCCTGGCGCAGCTGCAGTGGAGCCAGAACTGGAGCCTGGCAGAGCAGCCAGAACGGGAGCCTGGCGGAACCGGGAGGGGAGGCGGCCGTTGGACGAGCACCGCCGCAGCAGACGAGGAGCCGGAACAGGAGCCTGCCGCAGCTGCAGAGGAGCAGACGGGGCCTGCAGTTGCTTCCTCAGCCTGCCACCATTGCGGTTTGGGAGCAGAGGAAACGAGAGGGGCAGAGTGCACAGAAAGTCAGGAAGGTGAGGTAGGAAAAACAGGTGTTACGGAACGAGGTGGTTTGGATGGATGAGACTTAATTGGAGGTGTGGAACAAGGTGTGGGAACTGGTGAAGAATTAAGTGACTTGGGTACAGGAGAAAAAAAACAAGCATCCAAAATTTGACCTTTACTTGGGCGCCTCAGTTGGCCACCACACGGCGGTCCTGGATAAATGGCTAAATGGGTGCCCATGTAAAGGTCAGCGGAAAAGGATTTGGGCTTGGACTCGCAGGGGTTTGAAAAGGGGAGACGTGACAAAAACTGACTAGGACGGGGGAAAACTAGGGAAGGAAACGGAAAAAAATCAAAATCCGTCGGCGTCAGAATTGGAAAAATCTGAATCTAAAAAAACAATGTGGAGGTAAAATTGTAGGGCACGGGGAATAACTAGGACAGGTGGCGGACACAGGTGAAAAAGACAGAAGACTGAATGATAGGGGTTACTGGAAGAGGGTAGGTAAGGTTGGCAGGCTGAGGGTGCTGGGAGGCAGACTGGCGGCATGCAGGGTGACACCATGTTCTTCCCGCTGGATCCTGTTTTGGTCAGTTCATTCTGTCACGGTTGGGGGTTGTCGAAGGAGAGGAAGGCAAGGCAAAAAAAATATTTGATCGCCAAAAAGGGCAAACAAGGAACATGGATAAAGCAAAACTAAATGAAGTCCCACAACAGGTAACAAAGATACACTTGAATACCTAAAACTGGAAACAAACTATGACTAGTGAGAAAGATGTGGAACAAATAGGGCCAATGTCACCTGACAATGACATACCACAATGAACTGACAAGAAGTGAAAGAAACGAGGGAACTAAATACAAACACATTGATGAGACAACGAGGAACACCTGGACAAGACACGAGTGGCTGGAGTGAGCTGATTGGTCGACACAAGGCAGAAGGTTGAGGAGAACAGGTGGACACAATAACTAAATGAGCACACGACAAACATGGAATACAGAAAAACATGGAACAAAACTAAACATAACCCAAACCAAAACACAGACCATGACACTAAACCTATTAAAACAGACTTAAACAATAACTTAAATCACACTTTTTAAACACATTGTAAAAGTAAAAGACAAAAAGACAAAAACAAAATCAAATTGCAAGCATAAATGTCTGTGTTCATACTGTACATGTGCTTTCACGAGTTTTGTGTGACATCTGTGAGTCTACGTGTGGGGGTCTAAACGTGAGCTGTGGTTATCAGCAGCTTCTGCGTGAGTGTGCTCTTGTATTTTACTGTTCCCCCGCCTTCAATAAACAGCTGAAAAGTGCATCGGCAGGCTCTCCTTTCCCAAATGTGAGGGCATTACATTATGTAAGTATTCTCTAGAACCCCCCCCCCCCCCCCCCCCCCAAAAAAAAAATAGATCACTTTAAGAAAACACGATACTGTATAGCCCATCTATTCCTTAGCTATCAGGCTACTTCCCGGTTTATGGAGGATGACAAACAGATGGACAGTGCCATTATGATTCTGGGGGGTGGACTGTTCCATTCCATCCGTCTGTCACAGTAGTAATAAACCAACTGTTTACTGTAAAAAAGGAGCATTAAAACAACAAAGCTAGTGGCAGCCTAAGACTTTTACATCATACTTATATCATTCTTTGTAAAGCCGAGGGGAACTCATCTGTCTGTATGGTGTTGATTGTTCTATGACCTAACATGGATGCTCTCGGCTGGGGGGGGTTCTAAGAGCTGCTGGTGCAGAGCTCGAAGCTGTCACGGACGGGGGGAAGAAACAACGAATGGGATGAAGAGAACGGCCCCAAAAGGGCAGTCATGGAAGGGAGGGATGGAGCGAGAGATGGTAGAAGGGAGGGAGGGTCTGGGATAGAGGTGTTTGGAAGTAGTGATGGGAAAAAAGAGGAGTGTAACGTCTCCTGCAATGATTCAGGGGCTGACCCCACCAGCTGGAGAATAATTGCTGAGTTGGGGAAGGGAGAGGAGAGCAGGCTCTCATGATTGACTTGTCATTGATCATAATCTTAATTGCAGGCATCCAAATCCCCGGGGTGTGATTTGTCCATTTGGCACGTGTGTGTGTGCGCGTGTGCTTACATGGGTGTGTATTTGTAATGTGTAAGCATACAGTGCAGTTTTAAGTGCAGTTTCAGACAAGCTCCCAGCAATGGTGTTTCTTATAAGGCCAGAAAACACATTTTTGTCTTTATGATATCAATGAGCGATATAGTTTATGTGGTTCTGTTTCTCAACCAAAAGCGATTAGCACATCTTGCTCACAGTTCTGAGGTTCAGGGATCGAATTTCAGTCTCCCTCTGTGGCGTTTGCATGTTTTCCTCATGCTTGTGTGCGTTTTCTCCAGGTACAAAATTCCCAAATTAGGTTCATGGAAGACATTGTCGAGTGTTAATGGTTGTTTGTCTATATGTGCCTTGTGATTTGTTGGTCCAGGGTGTATCCCGCTTCTCGCCCAAAAGTCAGCTGCTCACCATCGAGCCTAGCGAACACATTTTGTTACCTTGTTATGTAAACAAATTACAGAAAAATGAAGGGAGAATCAGGGACAAAACCAGCTATACTATAAAGTGGTCCTTGTCACTCATGAACTTATTGTATTTTAGGTTAAAACTATATTTAATATAAACCATAAGACAAAAACTCTTGAACCAACAGTAACAGAAATATGTGGTTCTATGTCACTGGACATCATTTGTCATTTGCTTGCATATAAGTGGTTAAGTAATTAATCGCAGATGTTGTAAAATATAACCACACAGTTTTTTCCTGTGTGTGTGTGTTTCTTTGCATAGTGGAGGAATTTATGTGTCATTAAATAACAATTCTACTGTGAGAAAGTAACCTTTATTTCTTTTAGCATTTCCAGGCTCTGTCATGTATTAAAAGAACTGGAACAGTGTTGTCACAGCCAGTGCAATTACTACATGGCTTGTATTTTTTGTTTTTGCATTTGTGTGGAGCTTTAGATTCTGCTGAGTTATTATTTTAAAATTGAAATGTTACATATAACTGGGATAGTAAAATGTCTGTGACATAAAGCCAAATATATTATCACTTGAGTCACGCATGTGGTAACTGTAATGTAACTGCACTGGTAACTAGAAATCTATGATCATTGATAACCACATTGTATCTGAACGAAACAATCAGGTCCCAATAATAGGGAAAAATATTGACTCTATGAGAATAAGGTCATAACTTCATCAACACTGGATGTCCGTGGGTCCAACGTATCACCCGAAACAATTCTTCAAACTCGAAATGCACGGTCGCAGACCACCGCAACGCATCAATCTAGATTGCCTCATGGATTCCATTACACAAGTGGATGACATACGGTAGCAATATAGTTGCTCATAAAAACTCAGATGGTTCCCACGGCCAGTAAGAAGCTTGTTGCTTCTTCCCATACACCTCACATTCGCAAGTAGAAAAGAGTCAGGCCGTGTCTGAGTACCAGCGTTTCCTTGCCACGATTTCCGAGATTGGCTGACGACCAGTCCGGGGTGTACCTGCCTCTCGTCAAAAGTCAGCTAGGATAAGTTCCAGCTCACCCATGATGATGATGATAAGCAGTATAGAAATGGATGGATGGATAGTTTGAGTTGATCGATTATGTGGTTTCTGTTAAGTCATGTTTAGCACTGTTACCTCTTTTACTTTGGTCGGACTCTGCTATCAAGTGGCTTTCTGTGATTGAAGGACAATGATCTGAATCTTCCTTGACTAGTGTCGTGCATTGGAGTCCATTTGTTTGCGATGCTCGTCAAGAACGTGCACCGAGTAAAGATGTAGACTGCTTTGTTAGATTCTCGCGCTAGCCACTAGCTAGACAGCAATTACCTACCATAGGCTTGTCAATTTATGATTAAAAAAAAATTTGTGTATGTTTTAAGGTTTTACATAATAGGTTAGAGGTTGAATCTTTTTACATCTTTTATGTAAAAAACACTTTTTTTAAAGCAAATACTATGTACTAATTGATTAAGATTACAACTTGAATCTTTTAGACTAAAATATTTTGTTAGAGCCATCTGGTTTTGCAATGAAAGACCTCTTTGAAAGAGGTTTTCATTAAAAGATATTTCCCCCAAATTAGCCTCTTAATGGCTTAATTTATATTAACTTAGAATACGCTAAATAAAATTAGTGCCTTGGAACCATAATGTTTTGTGAGGATTTTTTTTTTTTACTCAATTCACAAAGAAATTGCGATTTCTGATTTTGCGTTTGAACTCTTCACTTGGTTCTCAGGCCATAAATTGAGTGAAGAAAATTCCTGTGTGGGAAAAACACAAGCGCACACACATAGAAGGGGGCGAGTGAATGTATGGTTGAGCAGGCTGAGAGAAGCAGGAAACAAGGTTAATGTTCTATGACAGACAGAAGCCAGCAACTCTCTTTAATGTTGCTCCCATTAGGGCGCTCCCAGTGCTCGCATCCCACTCGAGCATCCTCCAGAAGATGCCCCTGCCAACAACTGGTGGGACTGCAGCCAAACATGACATTTGCTGGCTCGGCCACTGAACCCCAGCGGGTGACATCTGCAGAGCAGCCTTTCATCCCCTCGCCGGGTACCTGCGTGGCCCCCGGCTCCCGAGAGCCACAATGAATGCGCTCGTTCACCCTCGCAGCTGGCTTCTCCGCTGCCAAAAGGCCACCGCATTGACACGCATTCACACGGACAGGTACAGAGTACACACGTGTTCACGCGCCCACGTGCATTCAAATACACACATGCACACGCACGCACACACACACACACACACACAGAAGCGCACCACCTCTGCCTTGCAAACATCTCCACACAACAAACAGCTTCCAGCATCAACATGTGCAGCTGTGGGGCCTGCTTTTGTTTCCCCTGTTGTTTCATCAGGGGCAGCTTTTGTTTTTTTTCCAAACAGGGCTAGCAAACGGCAACACTAACAGAATTTAGGCAGACTTGATCAAATATGCAAAAGAATACATGAGGCTGCAGTAGGTGAACAAAGATTGTGAGGAATTACACTTCATTGAATGTTCAGAACTTAAAATGCAAGGTAAACTTTTATGGAAGTCGACAGTCCACAATGTAAAATCAAAGACAATAAAACCCCCTCCAAAATCCACACGAAAACAGAGCAAGATGTGAAAAGTGGCTTTTAAGTTCATTGTGTTTGTTTTTTTTAAGTACAGTGTAACTATAAAAATGAGTCGAAAAGCACTTTAATCTTTTATGATAAAGAACACTTACTTTTTTTGCACTTTTATTATATTAGACTCTAAAAAGTGAAGTAAATCATCACCTGCGCAATATTTAAATGTTTTCTGACGCCACAAGTTTGACCCCAGGAGAGATTAATTCTACAGTGAAACTTCTAAGCTCCAACACAAACTGTTTTTCTATAGCGAAGCTAAGCAAATGTATTTATGTAGCACATTTCATACACAAGGTAACTCAATGTGTTTTACATGATTAAAAACATTTAAAAACAAAGGGGAAAAAACAGCTTATAAACATTTAAAACCAAGAGAAAAAAAATAAAGTACAATTAAAACAGCGTACAGTGCAAGAAATATAATTTAAAAGTGGAAATGCTAAAAAAAGCATGAGAAACAGTGAGAGTTTTTAACCTGGACTTAAAAACATTCATACTTGGGGCTGACGTCACTTCTGTTGGCAATTTATTGTGTGCAGCATAATAGCTAAATGCTGCTTCACCATGTTTGCTTTGGACTCTGTGCTCCACTATTTGACCTGAGTCTGTCGATCTCAGAGCCCTACTGGGTTTATTATCCATTATCATTTCTTTCATGTATTCAGGACCTAAACCATTTAGTGATTTATAGACCAGTAGCAGAACTTTAAAATCTATTCTAAAGCTGACTGGAAGCCAGTGTAAAGACTTAAGAATTGGAGTAATATGCTCAGACCTCTTTGTTCTGGTCGGAACCCAAGCTGCAGCATTCTGAATGAGCTGCAGCTGTTTAATGCTCTTTTTAGGGAGTCCAGTCAGAAGACTGTTACAATGGTCAAGTCTACTTGAGATAAGAGCATGGGCGAGCTACTCCTGGTCTGCTTGACACATGCAAGCTTTCACTCTGGATATGTTCTTCAGATGGTAGAAGGCAGTTTTAGTAATTGATTAGATATGACTGTTGAAAGTCAGGTCGGAATCTATCAGAACACCATATATGCCAATATAAATGCCAATTCTTCTCGCAAAGGAAAAATGGAAGACCAAGGTTCAAGTGTTGCTAAAGTAATTATTTTAAAAAAGACTAAATAAAACAAATATTTTAACATTCTTAAAAGTCGTAATTGTTTTAAAAAAGTGAATCACAAAAATACAACATAAAACAACAAATTAAGAATGATGAAGACAAATTACAAAAGGTAAGTTGTGCTACAAATGTGCGTCACGCGCCTCACTTCATAACAATATTAAATGTATTTTAAAGTGAAAATAAAAATGGCTCATGAGGTTGACACACCAGAGAGAAATATTATTAACAAGCCTGGACAATTTGACTTAATAAAAAAACAAACAAACAAAAAAAAACTTTAGTATATAAAATGAGGGCTCCAAAATCATGAAAAATAGAGATATACTCTCAGCTCTGAGAAGCTGTGGGCGTTTCCGCTGAATGCGTTGAAAACACGGCCCGCTCGACCTTACTCTGTCGGTCATATCCGTTTGTACTATCTATCATATGCCTATGATTGAACTGCTAAAATATATCCTCTTAAAGCCTCCGGTGGATGGAACATACCCCACCAGATCGTCACGGGGCTTTCACCGGTCAAAAATGCACATGAGCTTTCACATACAAAAATAGAGGCTCCGCTTGCAGGTTTGTAATCGAGACGCAACCGTTCCCGGGTTTGGGCATCCATATTTCTGGAAAATTTTTATATTGTTTATTATTTATTATGATCTGTTATAATATTGTAAAGAAGAACGAGTACTAGTAGAGTAAAAAAATCAAGAGCTCGGCTATCTGTTAGCTTACTTGGTAACTATATTGCGGGTGCAAACTCTTCTTGTCATTTTTAATGTGGGGAATGATTTGTGAGACATGTTGGACAAAAACGTAACACAACCAGTTGCTCCTCTATTTATGTCCAGCAACAGCACGAGCACGAGTCTGTGGCGTCGCCGAACTTGTGTTGAACACACAAATAAAGCGTAGCCGTTGAAAACATTGAAACGGATTAACATTTACAATTGACCTAAGATCTGATCTGTGTGTATAAATCAGTCTTAACACATTGCACACCACAGGATAATGGCTCCGGATAGCATTCAAAAACACATAACAATCGGGCCTTTGCTGCCTTCCGGAAGCTGAGAAAAATGCTCAAATTCGGCCTGATTATTGGTATACTGTAAGTGTACCCTGCTTGTCTTACAAATGTGAACAGTTAACTGTTGTAAATTATTTTTAAAAACAACACACTATGCCTTTATTTGGATTTTGGAATATACATTGTAAAAAAACAGGTTCACAGAACTGAGTTCGAATGTGCTAAGGCTAACATCATCATGGCAGTTTGAACTATGTGTGCCTTTAGAAAAATATTTCCCCAAAAGTTGGGTTGAATTCCAAATGGTACAAGATCAACAGCATTGCAGGTTCTACTCAACTATAATTCCATCATTTTTTACTGAAACTTGACTTGACCTCTTGGAGTGCATTGTTTTGGAATCAACAGATTCCTGTCTCTCTCTCAGTTTCTGCTTCATCAATTGCGATGCACTTGTGTGTCTCTTCTGCGTCTCTTTAATCAGTCTTGATCTTTGACCACTTGTTGTTATGAGTGCTTCTGTGTAGGGGTTCTGCTCCCGGCTGACATTCCATTAGCCCCACATTAGGAAATTCTAATCACTGCGCCACCGGGACGCTGGGACTCGCAGCTCCGATTGCACTTAACCTCCAGCAGGAGAGATCAGGCTCTGCGTCTCAATGTTTGTCCCTAATTACCTCCCCACAGTGAGCTGCCACACGCCATTTCATCTCATTTTCATCCCCTCTCATCTTGAACATCGCACAAAACAAAAAGGCTTTCAGTGCCTTACACTGACAAGTCCTAGGTTCCCCACCGGTACTGCGATCACACATTAAAACATAACGGATCCGTTGTGGCTTGGTTTTGTTTCCTTTTTAATATACGCTACTGGTAACCATTACAGTGGCAAAAACTGTAGAGTTAATACCATTCAAAAGAAGAATTTGAAGCTATTTTACCACTTCAATCAATCTTCGTGAACAGCATCTCTGCCGTTGTGATGGCAACCTTGGATCACCTGTTTTAGCGGTCCATAACATTGATGGACCAGTGCGGAAGAATGAAAGTTCTTACTCCTCTCAGTGAGCGGTGTTTATGGCAGAAGCTTAAAAGTCAATTGTTGTTCACAAGTGTAGGAGGAGCCTTGGAGCAGAAATAAAAACAACCCTTCAATTATAGCCTCTGCCTTACCTCTGAGAAAGTTATTATTTTATTAGCAGGTTTATTTCCTGACTATAGTGTTTTTGTATATTTTATATCAAATTATTTTTTTTTCTTACATGATAGGTAGAACGGATGGACATTTGACTACATTTCTGTGACAGATTCTGGCAAAAACGATCAGAATATATTCATATTTGTTTATCTTGGGCCGCACGATAGCCTGATGGTTAGCATTTAGGTTTGTGGTCTGAAGCTCGGCTGGGACATTTGCATGTTCTCCCCGTGTGGGTTTTGTGAGTGAGTACTTTGGCTTCCTCTCACATTCCAAAAACATGCATGTTCGACTCAATGAATACTCTAAATTGTCCATAGGTGTGAATGTGACTGGTAATGGTTGTTTGTCTATACTGTATGTGCCCTGTGACTGGTTGCCAACCAGTCCAGGGTGTACCACGCCTCTCGCCCAAAGTTATCTGGGAGGGGCTCCATCTTGCCCGCGACCGTATGAAGGACCAGTGAATGAATGGGTGAATTTCTCTTTGAATGTTCTGAACTCCTATTTTAATGCCAGTGTTTTTAGTCGGCACAATAATGTTCAGTCCAGAGGAGTTGTGCACTGCAGGGGGGTGGATGTAGCTCAACTTCCCATCCCAAATATTGATCAAATACAAACACCATTGATTCACTAAACATGATCATTAGAATTCAGTGATATGGGCTCAGCATTACAGCTAATAGATCTTAGTTTTCGAGTCAACAACTCATAGATTTCACAGGTGAAGACCATCATGACATCAGCTGTGGGGAGTGGCGTTTATGCAAAACTAACCTTGAAACAGAACATTCAAACATATATTACATTAAATATGAGGGTGGCTAGCAGGGTCACATCTGGTTTTAAGGTTTTGGCCTTCCTGTGTGGAGTTTGTGTTTTCTCCAGGTACTTCTCTGCACATTCCTAGTTTTATTAAAGATAAGGTTAACTGAAGACTCAAAATTTTCTTCGAATGTGAATGTGAACAGTTTTTCGTCTATATGTATCCTGTAATTGGCTGACAACAAGTTCACCGTGTACCCTGCCTCTTGGCCAAGTCAGCTTTGATAGTTTCCAGGTCACCCGCTACCCAAGTGAAGATAAGCAGTATAGAAAATGAAGGGATGGATAACAAAAATATCTTAAAAATAACAAATAATGTACTGTACAGTATTCAGATAGAAGTTGTTAACGTTCACAAAGTCTTCTTAACAACCTGGTGAGTTTGGATGTGTTTGATTGTCTGCATCCATGCCAGCCTGAATATGAGCAAGCTGTTTGCACGCATATGTTTATATACTATTTGCATTGTGCATGTGTGTGTTTGTGCGCGTGTGGTTTAGAACCTGTGACGGCGTCTCTCGCGTGTCATCCTACTTCAGTCTTGGTCCTTATTACCAATTCTCACTGTGGCTGTTGTGGAGTTCCGAAGCCCACCAGAGGGGCCTTTGGCTCGGCGGGAGAGGTGTTGGAGGCAGCCTGGCCCCGCTGCGCTCCTTCCTTCCCCCTCTGCAGGGTGCCAGTCACAGCGTGTACAACTGGCACGCTGTGCCTGGCAACTTGCGGCCGCCTGCGTGGCGTTTGAACAGGGCAGGGGGTCGCTGCGTCGCTGCCGAATTCGTACATGCGGATCGGCCTAATTGCACGCGCTAGAACATCACTACAAGGCTGGCTCCAGGTGGGTTCTTCAAATGTTTGCAAGATGCTGCACAGGCGAGAGTAAATGTGTGGGGTCTCATTTGAGTGAGTTTGTGCACGAGAGAAACATCACACGCAGGAAGAGAAAACATCTGCGCTGCTACATTTGGACACTTAATGCAACGGAGGATATTTCTGTTGCATTATCACGGGGATGTGACAGGATGCAAACAAGACTTCGAATGTGCGCTCACTCTTCTAATTTACCATGTACACAAGAGACCTTTTTTCAAATAAAAAGTGACTGCAGTTCAGTGTATATTAACCGACGCTGTCATCTGCGGTGCATTAATTCATCCTCCTTCCCGTGTGACTTCACAATTTCAGCATATTGCGTGTTCCACATTAACTTTTGATTGAGTCATATGTTTGGCTCTCAGGTGTGCCTGCAGACGATGAAATATTCAACCTGTGAATTCAAGGAGATGTCACACTCTGTTTCATTCAATATTTACGTCGACACTCCACATTGTTGACTATTCGGATTCTAATAGCACCTTCATGTTGGTTCATCTGCATCCACAAACCCCCAACTTTTCATTGTTTTTCTTGGTCAGAGCTCCTCCTTCACATTTCATGTGGGAGTCAAACCTCTTCAGTTGAGTCAGATATCAAATGTTTTCTGTGCACGTTAACTCACATGCATGTACAGTACATGCAGCACATATATTGTATCATCACAAATCACGGGAGCCCTCAGCAGAAAGAGAACATTGTGTCTGCCTGCAAAAACAACACTCACTTACATTACACTCTTAAATCCTCACCAGCTCTCATCGGCACTCAAGAGAGACTCTGGTGTTCAGTGAGAGGAGAGATTTGGTTACTGTGGGCATAAATCTCCACATCTCATCCTCCTTTAATAGGTGGGCTGCAGGGGCAAACGGGCGCTCCCTGTCATTGTGAACATTGTTAAGTTCCCAGAGGGAGATGCAGGAGATAGGCTCGGCGCCTCCAAAGGAATTCTGTAACCTTCCAGCCCTTTCATTCTTACCGCTTGTATGCACAAGAGCCACATTGAGGTTTCATACAAGGGTGCAAAGAAAAGAGGATTCAGTTGGCAGTATCATAAGCAAAATCACTCTCTCTGCTCCAACCAATGCCATGAAGTGCACACCAGTGATGACACAAAGTTCTTCTAACTGGAATTTTGTGCAAAAAGTCACTCGGGTAGCGGGTGAACTTGAGTCTATCTGTTGAGATTTTTGCCATGTTTTATTCAAATCGGTCACTTTGAAAATTTGGCTTCTGTGTGGGGCCAAACAGAGACTGTATGCGGTCATGTGACTGCCTAACTTTGTTTGTTTAGTAAACGGAATCAAACGTCACTAGCGGGCCTAGTAACGTTGGATTTGTGAAAAAGAATCACAGAAACAAGTCTCTCTGATGAACTAAAATAGATTGTTCAAGCAAAATGTAGCTCAATGTAATGTAATATAAATGTAGCTTCTTAACAAAAATGTTCAAGTAAAAGTAAAACGCATGTTGCATTTACTCCTCTAACTAGTACTAAAGTTACTTGAGTAAATGGAACTTGTTACTACTCACCTCTGCAAGGCAGTGTGACTGAGAAAAGATCTGCTAACTGCTTGCATAACAAATGGCCTGTTTTCTGATGCTTGCAATTGTGTAAGAGATCAAAGAGGTGATGACACACGCAATATAAAAATGTGACGCTTGTCAGCAACCGGAGAGGGAGTCTGGGTCAATAATTGTCACTGTAACTTGAAAGAAGGTGAGGGTGGGGGTGGTGGGCTTTATGATGCAGATTGTACATCCTGGATGGCGCAACACTGTAACCTTCACCTGCAAAGTAAACGTGTTCAAATGATATTTAGGACACTATAAAGTTAATGTGTCATTTATTTCTTTAGGTTTGCCATTGTAAAGGTCAAACGTTATCAATCTACTGAGCGGCTTCGGACCCATCGCACAAAACATCATGAATCTTATCTTCGCCATGCTTCACAGCCTTGATGACTGTGGAGGCCAAGAGGCTGCGGCCTCTCGTGTATTTTCCTGCAGGCAGGTCATTTGAAGAGCCTGCAGCTGTAATGGGAAAAAGCCTCGGAGACACTCGAGTCTCCCCTGACGAAGACAATAGCAATTATTGTGGAAAATCAATTTCAGACCCAATCTCTACCTTATCGACCAAGGAGCTCCTTCGAGGTGGAGGAGGTGACAGGAAAATTTATATTGCAGCTTCTATTAGGGGCTTTCTATTTGCTGGATGCATTTGCAGAGGGAGAGGCCTCTTGTTTTTGAAGACACTTTGACTGCACATTTGCACTACCGACACTTAACAGTCCTTATATATAAACATTGATTTTTGTTTTTACCCTCTACAAGCGCATTTCTTTTCAAGTAAGTTGGCATTAGAAGTCGTCCTCACTAAATTGCTGAAGAATACAAAAGGACTACATTTATTCCAGCCACTTCACCACCATTCCCACAGTCTTATCAGTGCTATTTTTGCACTGGCATTCTTTGCACTTCATTGCCCGATTGTGATTTATTATTGTGTTACACATAGCTGCTCTATAGTGAATATTGTAGTGGATGTTTTGACTTTTTCTATTTTGTCTCTCTCTAGGTCTGTTATTCCATGTATGCAAGTGATGCGTATGATGCTTTTTGTGTGTGCAGTATATGCATGGAGCCTGTTCAGGTCAAAGATCAGTAGGATTTTGTCCAAAAAGCAATGCACTATTATACTGTATCCATCGGGCATCCTCCAGTTGTTTATGATAATGTACAATATAATAAATGTCGCACCCGCTGTCTATGACAATCGGCTGGGTATTTAGTAGAGCAGTAACGGAAATAAGGCACTGGACTGTCACATGGCTTGCTGCCATTGTCTCATCGTATTTCTATCTAGAGCACAGGTGTCAAACTCAAGGCAAGATGCGGACCGCCACATTATTTTATGTGGACCGCGAAAGCAAATGATGCTCGTCAACTCCTGTGATTTTTGCTAAAATCTTTACTCAAATTCCAAATTGTCATAATAATAAACAATCATGTTGAGGTATTACAAAAAACTCCACACAGGCCCGGCCTGTGTGGAGTTTGCATGTTCGCCCCGTGCCTGCGTGGGTTTTCTCTGGGCACTCCGGTTTCCTCCCACATCCCAAAAACATGCATGAATTGGAGACTCTAAATTTCCCGTAGGTGTGAATGTGAGTGCGTATGGTTGTTTGTTTATGTGTGCCCTGCGATTGGCTGGCAACCGGTTCAGGGTGTACCCCGCCTCCTGCCCGAAGATAGCTGGGATAGGCTCCAGCACTCCCGCGACCCTTGTGAGGAGAAGCGGCTCAGAAAAATGGATGGATGGATGGATGGTTTCACTGTTCTAACAGCCCTCTGAGGGAAATCATAACTTCAATGCGGCTCGAGACCAAAAAAATTAGTTTGACACCACGGATCTAGAGTATCGAGAGTATCTCGCATCTGCTACTTGTTTTTACTGTTTATTTGGCCGTCTTTCAAATTTAAAAACTTCTGTGATTTTTCTGTTACTCTCGCTCGCTCTCTCTCTCCCAATTACGTTGTGAGTGTAGCTTGGTTTGTTGCCTTCTTTCTGCTCTGTCCACATTTTTTTCAGTTATGAATTATCCTTTGAGTTATTTATGTCATCCTTTGTTGTTGTTTTTTAAATATTTTTTACTCATTGTTAGCCTATAGCATAATTGCCCAAGTAATTTTAATTTACTGTCACAATATCAGTTACATTACAAAAATAATAATAATGACATGGGCAATTATGGTGTTATGCTAACGTTATGTTTACTTGTACCTTTTTAATAAAGCTCAGGTTGATTACTATTGTCTTGTCTGCTTTGGGGTACCTAATTTTTTTTCCGGCACTTTCACCAGCCTTAACAGATGAGCTCTCTGATAGAGTTCTAAACAAACAAAATTGTTCAAAAAAATCCATGAACTATGTTCTACAGGGAATATAAAACAATAAATTAATCAGGTATGGTTACTAAAATTATTTTTTGAGTGCGTTGCGTTATATTAGTTTGAAAACGGTCACGGAGATTGCTCTGCAACTGTGGTGCTCATTTTGTGTTACAGTGGCCTATTTTACATACCATTTATGGCTAATTTCCCATGGGAATAAATTGATGTATGTGCTTATACAGTATGTCCACTATAATGTGTTCATGTTAACATTCCATAGAGTTAGACAGCGTCAGTGCTTTGATATAAAAACCGCCATTCTGGGGTCACTAAAAGCTCCTTTAGCACCCATTTCTAGTAATGCCACGCTCATATCCTCTCAGGGTTGGGCCACTTTCATGATTAACTATAACTCGTCAAGAGATAATTCATTACATCTTGTCTGACAAGCGCACACGCACACACACAGACACACACACACACACAGACACACACACACACGTTGTTGGACACATTAATCTTCCACAGAGAGCTGGAAGTGCTGTATAGAGTGTGAGATAGTATGGATGAAGAGGGAGGGCAACACAAGTAACCAGAAGCAAATGCTGCTTTGCCATAAATCCTCCATTTTAATTGTTGCATCGGGATATTTACAACATGTGTGTATGTTATTGTCTTTATCCTCAAGTGTTTCACATTTGCTGCATTTTCTGTGTGTGTGTGTGTTGACTGTTGAAACAGATGCATGTGCCACCTATGTCAACATGGCCGGTCTCTGGACCCGATGCTGCTCAGAGATACGACCCTGCCCACAGAGCCACTGAGTCTAGACTCCAGATGTGTTCACACAATCTCTGACCAGTGCAAGTCCAAAGTCATAATTCACCAACATTCACCAACACAGTTTGCCATGAGAAATATGGTTCCACCGGACAGCTGGCGACAACTCTTTAAAGAGATGTTACTTTGGGTTTGTTGACACAAGATGAAAACGGATACAAACGACATCGTTTTTTAATATACTGTGAATGTTACATGGGATTTTTTTCTTTGTTTATCATCCAGTCATTTTCCAATGAGAAGCAAAAAAAACAAAACAAAAAAACAATTTGGACATTATTTTCATTGGACAACAAAGTTACACTAATGTGTGGTTGTAGACTACCACAGTATATCACACTGTGGATTCTCCAATTTTTTATGGACATATATCTTTTATGGTATCGGTACCATAAAAGTTCACTACAAGTCAAAAAGCCATCAGGTTCCAATAACAATGTCAGCTCAAGTCAAATTAAACTGTAATGTCGGCTAAAGTAGATGCCATTTCGTAGAGGAACATTTACCCAAATTTCAAAACAGGTCTCAAAGTTGAAGTTTTTGAAAATGGCAGTGTTCCCGTTCCCGTAACGGATGAAAATGATTGTCTGTAAAAAGAAAAAAAAAAGGCACGAAATGCATCAGTATTCAGTGTAGACGTGCTTGAGCAGCTGTTCTCAACTTTTTATCTCCCAAACCAGAAGTAGGTCTTGGACACTTCTCGGTGAGACCAATGTAGAACCTTTGTTTGAGAGTACTTTGCAGTCAAAAGAGTAATGGCGGATCAAAGTACTACAGTGGTGTTTGTGTTTTTAATATTTCTCAAGCAAAGTGTATATTACTTACCAATTTTTCCTTTACATTCACATTAAAGCAGAAAAAGGCTATTCAAAAATCAACATCATTTACTACTGGCCTGACGTGCACATTGCAGCATTTTGAGTTGTTTTTGTCATCTATATTGGAAACCTTTCAGAGTGCAAACATTTTTACTTGTTTGTTTTTGTGTGAACATACCCTAAAAAGGTTTTCTTGCTTGTTAACGACACTGGAGGCCCAATTAATCCTCTATCACCACGCATATTGGATGGCACTGAATCAAAACCCGGCACGCATACATATGGATGGATGTAAATATTTTGCGGTTTAGTTAGTTTAGAACTTTCCACATCTAAGCAGATATCAAATGTAACGCTGAAATGATGGTTTCTCCAAAGTGCACTGAAATAAACAGAAACATATGCTAGCTGCATATGCTCCGCGTGGCTTTATTTAGACGGTTCTATAGCGATATGACAACAAGAGTGTTTGTGTGTGTGTGTGTGTGTGTGTGTGTGTGTTTTGAAACAACACATGGGTAAGTTACAAATGTACCAAAGCAAGAGGGGAAAAAGTAAAGAGTGAAAAAGTGTTCTGAGCACAGATGCACCCGCTCTCTCGCTATGTGCTGCGCTCGTGGGTATGCTGCCGATCCAGCTATTCTTGTTGGTTTGTTAATTGTTTGTCACCCACCAGGTGCCATCTGTCTGTAGTCCCACAGTCCCCGAGCCATGTGGGCCGGCCTGCCTGGCGCCTGCCAACGTCACTGACCTGCAGCAACCGTCCACACCTCCGTCACACACCTCCTGATCCGTCTGGGATAAATAGCTCCTCGCTCATCTTCTGCACCACCATCACAACTCCCCAATCTGTCCTGTGTGAGAGTAAGGCGGGGGTGGGGTGGTGGCGATTTGGGAGTAACAGGAAGCCACACGGAGGAAGGGGGAGACGAATGAGATGAATTGAGTGATGGATGGATGGATGGATAGTCCATAGTGAGGATAGTGAGAATGAGCAAGAAAAGGAGATGGATGTCTGCAATGATAAAAAGGACGAGCTGCACAGTTAATGGTCTGTTTCTGGTCAGTCTGTTGTTGCGAGAGCACAGAGGCACAAACGGCATGCAGTCTGCTACAATTACTCAGCAACAACTGTTACGTTTGCGTCTGCATATGTCTGCATACTGTAGATGTTAAAGCATCACTTTAATCATGCCTTTAATTGCGATATACCACAACAACAACAGTCTGTTGAGAAATATTCTCCCGCTTACATAAAAAAATCCCGGGACTTTAAGTCATCTTCGCGCAGTTTGGACTTTAGGAAGGGAGGGAGGTCACCTTCACCCGGCCTGATGTTGGGGCAGCTGTGTGCTGAAAAATGAGATCAGCATACAGAAGGCCCACAGCCTCATGCACCAGTTATAGAATATAGTGTCCAAGGTACAATAAAAGTGAACAATGAACACATACACTGCTCTTCTATTCTGCCTCTCTGCCATCCTGGGGCATGTTGGGTCACCTTGATGAGACTGGGCTCTGCAAAGGGGAGCCCACCCCCACTTCAGGGCAATGGAAGCAGGCAGCAAGGGGTAATGAGCCGTTGAAGATCCAAGCGGGACAGCTTTTGGATAACCCCATAAACACATTATTTGCCTGTGTTTACAAAAAAGACAACGGCTCTTAGCGGGAACCTCTCTGGGTCCAGCATGAAAGAGATACAAGGACATGAGAGTAAGTCACAAGCCTCATTCACATAGACGTCCTGCAAAAGAGCTGCACCTTTGCCTTTTACAAGTAACCCAGCGAAAGCGGAATATTATTACTGATCTGCATTTTTACACCGCGTCAGAGAATCAGATCAATGAAAAGCATCTGGTGTGTCGTTAAAAATACGACGTATGTTTTTAAATTAATAACAATGAGAGCTGATTTCAACACAAAAGGGCATGAGAAGAATGTGACCCCTATTCCGACATTGCCTTTTACAAAGGCGTCATCCCAGCTCTGACGCACATCCAAAGGCGGAATATTGATGTGATAACTTGGTCCCAGGTCATTGTCTTTAATGCAACCAGTGTGGGTTCAATTCCTCCCCATTTACAATTGGAGTGTCTCTATGTGTCCTGTGGTTGACTGGCGAACAATACAAGGTGTACTCTGTCTTTTGGCTGAAGTTATCTAGGCTAGGCACCAGCTAAATGGTATTGAAAATCGATTGACTTGGTCCTCCATTCTATTTCAGTGCCGTTTACACCGAATAGCCGCCCAGAATAAAAATGCAGACAAATCCTAGTGTGAACTGGCTACACAGAATGGGCTTCCTACCCATGTAGCTATTGCAAGAAACTTTGCTCTTAATGCAAGTCAAAACATGTGTAAAGGCATGGATTGGGGACTGCGAGATTGGGGTTTAAGACCCCATCCAGACACAAAATTAAGACACCGCCATGGATACAAAAAAAAAGAAAAAAACTGATCCTTCAGACACGAGAATGTGGACGCTCGACTGATTGCTGGAGAGAGTTAAGCATTCATACAGTATATTTCGCTCAAATTTAGCATATATTTTAATGGATAAATCCAAGCAAACACTTAAGACAAACACAAACCCATGTCAGGTCACCCATAACTACATTTGCGCTAAATAGTTCAAATAACGGAATTTTGATTTCCAGTTCTGATATGTACTCGTAATCATCTATATGTAACAACAGACAAACAGCAATTCCCACCTATAGACAATTCAGAGACTTCAATGAACCTAACATGCGTGTCTTTGGAATGTGGAAGGAGTACCCAGGGAAAACCAACGCAAGCACCAGGAGAACATGCAAACTCCACAGAGGAGTGCCTGAGCTGTGCTAACCACTGCTTCATCGTGCTTCCTTTGTGCCAATCAATCAATTATGAATAAATACCTGACTATGCAAACAACAGTCAAAGCTTGGGTTGTTTCTGATCTATTTGTAATTATTGTGCCAATACCTTTCCACAAAACTGCATTGATAATACTTTACTATTGCTAAAGAGGATACATTTTACATAGCAAACATATCCACAGTGCAGTATTCAAGGTCTTCTGACTGAATGAGAAACATTCAGTTGTTTACAGTTATTTGGAACAAGAGTGTTAAAAAATGACCTTGGATAATGAGCCACATGCTGCTTCATCATGCCTAAAGACAAAAACAGTGTTATCTGATCACATGAAGAAGCCTAATCAGGTAGGTACTATGATATTTGATATGAGGCAAAAAACAAATCTGAGTTGGACATTGTAAACTGCACCAATACACAATTACAAGGAAGGGTTGTGCTTTTCTTGAACGTTGTCACATTCTAGTATTAAGATGAGAAAACAATTTACCTGGGTAGCAAGCAAAAGATGAGGGTGAGTTATAAATGCTAGCAGCTGTTCGTGTGTCAGTAGCTAACATTTACTGCAAAAACGTGCGCCACCATGACAACTAATAGACTATGAAGGTGTAATAGGAAGCAGATTATCCGTGTCTGTTTTAATTAGCGAGTGAGGCACACACAACCAACTTTCTTGGCGAAGGAGGTTGGATTTTATGTGTCATAACATAGACACAGTGGGTAAGGCACTGAGTTTGGCTTTGTTGACTCACAAAAGTGACTTGATAATAACAAGCAGCTGGTATAACGTTGAGGTTTAACTTTGTGTCCGTGCCTGAATTTTTGGACATGTGACAAACAATCAGTGTTTTCCATTAATGAGTCAAGACCCATAGAAAGAATTTGGAACAACATTGCTCCAAAAATAAATATTGCACCTCATGTAATGATCAATTTGCATTTTAGCTTTCTTATTTATTACTTCAGTTTGATGGTTTATTCAGGCCGTTTAACAGAATAAATCATAATTGTCTGTGTCTAATCACAAAAATAAAGGTTTGAACATGAGGAAATCATTTAGCGACTTTGGACCGTGGGAAGTTTCAAAGGATCTCGGCAAAGTTATGATAACAGAGGAATACGCACGCACGCAAGCACACACGCACACAGACACACACACGTCTGTACGGGAACTCCCTGTGTTATTTGAGACTATAACTTTGCCTCGTGGATATATCTCATTCTTTACTTTGCTTCAGACCTTCTGGTTTTGGTTTCATTCTGCAACATTTGTTGATTTCCAATCATTTTAATCTCCTTAATTCATATTTAAATAATGAGCTCTTTACTCACTGCCTGCTCTCATTTACTTGTGTATCACATCCTGATTTTGTTATTGTCTTTGCTTTTATGCAGCTTGTTTGTGAGTGTGTCTTTGAAGAAATTTGTAACTGTTTTTACAAGGTGTTGTTTTAACAAAGATTTACTTCCGTAAAAGAAGCAGGGTTATCTGTTTTAATCTACGTCATAAATTCTGGATTGATGCAGAATAAACACATTTCCTTAATTAATTAATTCATAACAATTCAGGCAACCAGAGGCAAAACTTTCTTTCTGCTTGTAACATTAATGAGCAGAGACAGTCTTCAGTCAAAGAAATGAAGAACATTGGTGCCTTGTTCATATAAATAAGAGATATGCCAAATCTGGATGTTGTCCAGCTCAAGCCATGAGGCAACATATTTTGTGTGGGCTTGCAAATAATGTTTGCCCCGACCGCATCTATCTGTTCCAGCCATGGAAAAGTCTTAAAAGTGTAGGTGGAATTCATGTAAAAAGTAAAATGGAAAAAAAGAAGACTGATTTGCCATGGAAGAATTAAGTAAGTAAGTAATAAGTAAAACTGCTAAAGTTTGGAACCTTGCAATCTTATCTGACTCAATTTTGCTCACTTTTATAAGGAAAAATACATTCATCTAAAAAACAAACACAAAACAGCACCACTTCTGTTTTCTTTCCCCACCCGAACACTCCCTGATGGTGTATTGTCCTAAAGCTGACCAGGCTTGAAATATGACAAGCTCAATACGTCCGACATTAGCGTGGAAGGCGGTCTGGTTACTAGAGCAACAACTGTCCTGTCCGGGCCTACAGCAGTGTGAACGTAACTCCCCGTCAAAGGGTTCAAGCACAGAAGGGGACATGAGTTCTGACACGAGTGGCAAATGTGTGAAATAAGAGATTAGTACTCAAAGGAAGAAGGCTTCTTGTATGCGCATGCATCCCGAGGAGACCACTGCTTGGGTGGGTGGCCGCTCGGTCGGGTGGGCCGCGTGACAGACAGGCGTGAGGGGAGGCAGCCCTTGCGGCGCTGTCACCTCCCCTTGTGTGTTTGTACAAGGGCACGAGAACATGTGGGGGACTCAGCGTGAGGCATCACACCTGGAGGAAAAGACAACTCCATCCAGCCCCCAGTACGACGGCCCTCGGCTCCAGCGAGTCTAGCCAGCATCTGGAATGGATATGGAGAGATGCTGCAAAATTCACAGCTCCTGCATGGGAACGCTTCACTCTCACTCCCTCCCTATGCCGGCACTAAATGTAAACAGAAAGGTTGCGATGATAAAGCTCAAAATACAAAAATGAATACAATCCCTTTCGGGATGATTTGTTTGGATTAAAAAACAAAAAACAAATATGTTTCAGGGTCAGTGTTTGGCCATCAAATTGTACAGGCAATGATTTAAGTCAGGGGTTTCCCAACTTTTATGCACCATGTTCTGGCAACGCATACAATATTTACATTGCAGTCAACTTCCAAGCTCAAAAAATACAATAGACTTCACAATATTAATTATTTATCATAATGCATATGTAATTGTTATATCTGAATATATGCATTTAATGCATATAATTACTGTACATTCTTTGGATATATGTGACAAAAAATGTAAACATTAAAAGAAATAAAATTATATAATCCCTCAGTTCTAACGTAGTAATTAAGGTCTAATTTTAATGCAATTTGCCTCACAGAATTTTATAGCATTCTTGGTTGTTGATTTATTTATGAATTCCTTTATTTAAATATATCAACAAAAATGAAATAAAAAAAGCGCTATACATTAAATCTTACAGCACAGTTTCCACATTCAAAAGGAGCGGGGGAAAGTAAAAATGTATCCCATCCTACCCCTTAGTCTCTAGATAGTTTTTCTTGAAATATCATATTAATAAAATAATAGGTTATTCATTTAACGCTAATCACACGTAATAAGAAGTTAGCCATTGTCAATTATGATCACAGTAAAATAATCAAGCTTTTGGAAGAAATTGAGTTTTTTTAAGTGGAGTGTGCTTTCTTCACGCAACTTTCCCTGTAAAATTAATCCGTTGATGCTCACTGAACTGAGGTCATGGTGTCGCACATTTGGTTCCGAATCCGAATTTTGGTGTGACTTTCCAGCTGTATCTTCCCTACAATTGTGTTCGAATAACAAACTGTACAACCTCACTGGTGTTCAACTATTGAGCTTCCAATAGATTTTCTTTTTGTCTCCATGTCCTAATGTGACTTGACTGTGCTGTCATTACAACACTGTTTTTCTGCAGTATGCCGTTGCTCCTCTTGGCTTTCACAAGTGTACACATGCCAACAGCATCATTTGTATTAGCTTGAGAGACAATATAATGTTTCTATTGAGTCCAGGGGGTTTGACAAACTTTCTTTAGTTAAGAGCAGACAAACAACCTTCATTTTTTGATCAATATTACAGTCAGCAAGGGACCATGAGTAATCCCTTAATTATGTCACTAGAGGCCAAAAATGACAGTGGAGTTCCCTTGATGCACCAAGTGCCTCCTTTCAATTGCTAAGTGCTCATATTCATACAACTCTTTACAGCTTGTATCTCATTCTGAGTAGCTAACAATGCTATTATTATAATGATTAATTGCAAAAATATTAACATTAGCCCCCATAGACAAAGATAAAGTATCATAGCATATCACTACAGTGAACCCCCGTTTATCTCGGAGGATATGATCCAGACCCGCCCACAAGAGGTCAAACTCCACGATATAGAAACACTAAACTGCTTTGTGTGAGCGTCTGGGCGTAAGCTGTCGCCTACAGCAGCGTGCTCTTTGTGTTCTACTGTTCTCCTGGTGTTCAATAAAAGGCTGAAAAGTGCATCCACAACTGTTTCTCTCATTTCCAATGGCATATGAAAATATACTGTAAAAACCCATAAAAAAACAAAGGTTGCATTAAAGAACACGACATAGTTATAGAAATACTTGACTTAAATTGAATTTTCCATTTCTAAAGTTTGTGTGTATGTGTGTGTATGCGTATGCGCGCGTGCGTGTTGGGTTTGTCAGGGGCCAGCCAACCGTGTTGTGAGTGAGACAATGGCAAGGCCCATTATGTTTGTTTACACAGAGCCACTCACTCACCCAAATAATCAGTCACCGTGGTCCTTTTCTAATCCCCGCACACAAAGTCAATTGAGGCAGGTTAAGCTGGCAACAGCCTCGATAAGATACTCAAACACTGACGAGGCTCCATCAGCGGGCTGCTGCCTCTCCTTCACATCGTGTCTTCCCTGACCTTTTCCAACATGACACAGATTGAAAGTTCACTCCCTGCCATCGTGGGATGTGTCCAGAAACAGTCACTCCATTTGTGCTTTTGAACACTAACGGACGCTACCATAGAAAGTGAACTGGTACAGCCGCACAGTGCATCCAGAAAGTAAAGAAAGTATTTTCAGCGCTTCACTTTTTCCACATTTTGTTATGTTACAGCCTTATTCTATTATGGATTGTATTCATCACCTATAATGACAACATGAAGAAAAAAAAAAAAAGATTTTGGAGGAAGAACTCTGTGAATGTAGCCCAGACTTGAATCTGATTTAGCATCTCTGGCGAGATCTGAAAATGGCTGTGCACCGGCGCTTCCATCACACCTGATGGAGCTTGAGAGGTGCTGAAAAGAGTAATGAGCGACTCAAAGAAAGGTGTGCCTCATTTAAAAAGACTTAAGGCTGAATTTGCTGGCAAAAGAGCATCAGCAAAATATTAAGCTAGGCTCAATAAGCAATAAGGATGGCAATACTTAGATTTTTCATGCTGTCATGTTGTAGAAAGTAGAGCAATGTTAAACCTTTTCACAGTCATTTCACTTTCATGCATATACTATATGTCTGAGTCAGACCCAGAGCAAGAAGAGACTGCTGATTAGAATCAGGTTAGAACCCAGAACCAAATGAAAATCCTCCATATTAGTCGACAAGGGCGAATCCGAATGGAATTTTATTCGGTTTCACAGGAGTGCAATATCCCACTTCCCAAAGCGATCAAACATCATTCAATCGAAATAGTTAGGCTGCGTTTTGAGTGCTCATGCTCTATCTTGACTTAAATGTGCACGGACGTTGTCGTTTACACACTTGAAAATATCGCGGCTTCCAAACAGAGCTGGTCTGTGACGGAGATCTTGTTTTTAACTACTCACAATGTGTTTTTAATCAAGCAGTTGCTTTAATTAAAGTGTAAAAACAATCCCAATTTATGTGCTAAATAGAAGATAGACTTCCATCTTGATAAATCACTACAGATCTGCGCATTTCCCACGTCTGTAAAATAGCTCGACTGATTAATTGTTGTGGCATGTAGACACCTTCCTCTCATGACCACACTATTTTGTCCATGATGAAGAAGAGCATATATTTGCCTTTTTCACACCTCTTGTGCAGAATGAGGGGAAACGATTATGTGTGTCAGCTCGTGTGTGTATGAGATAGAGAGCAAAGAATGGGGGAATGGTAGGATAAAACACAGCTCAGTGATACTACATAATCTATCTTGCAGCACCACGTCTCAATATCACAGCATTTCAGACGTTTTCCCCAAACTTGGCAATGTGGAGGCACTTTCCCTGATCAGTGGAGTTATTTCGGTATTGTGTGCCGGGATGCTGCAGGACGGAGATATAGTTCGCAACGGCACAGATGGGAGAGACTATAGCTCCGGTAGCTCGGTATCGCATGCAAAAATGTTCGGTATGTTCTAACACAGATAAAGCTGACATATTCCGAGGCGTTTCACAGACAATATCCATGAAGGAACAATCTCCCATCTGCCAGTGCAGCCTCTCTGAAAATCCTTTCTGCCATGCTTGATGAGAAAGACAAAACATTGGCTGTCTGGATATCGCCCCTTATCAAGGCTCTACCTGGGCCTTGCGTGGTATCAACAAACCATCACCCCACTTGCTAGCGAGAGCTTTTACAAATAAAACACAACTGCTGCTCCTAAACATCTTTTCATGGTGTGATGCCCTACAGGAACTATTTATGCATGCCTTCCTTTGGCTTTAAATATGGGATTGGACAGCGGGTGCGCCTGGACAAATAGTTCCAGAGAAGCGCATGTAAAAAAAAATTTCCTGGTCAATATCATCTTCTTTCCTTCTCACGTCTACGTGAAGAAGGATTACGTTGTGAGTGGAATGTCAATGAAGCCGCTGCTGTACTACTTCTCTCCACATGATGGTGCAGATAGAAAAGACTCTCCTTGTGCAAAAACTCAAGCTCTGAGGCTGCATGTCCACTCTGATAATGCAAGCCACAGGACACATCAGTAGGTGCACCTGCACAGTGAGACTCACTGTGAACGCTGCATAAGAAATTATGCCTTTACGCAAATATTAATACTGCATGTGTTTCTAATATTTGGTCCAATAAGTCTAATATTGGACAAGAAATCCTACATGTTAACTTGAGTCAAACTAGACAGCACACACAGTACAACCCAAGATTTCCCCCAATTGAAAAAAAGTAAGGACAGTAACTTAAAGTTTTTTAAAATTATTATATAGGATGAAATAGTGGTAAATCATGCTATTAAATATTTTTAAAAATGATTTTAAAAAGATAATATGCACAGTACAGCATGTAAATGGTTTTAATGTTAAAATAAATACATATTTGGGAATTGTGGGGATTAATTTATAATTTTTTTAAAATTTTATTTATTATTATTGCCCCTTGAACATACTGTACCGTAGTAGTTGGCACACCCCCCTCGCCACCACGACGCTCACATCTATAAAATTTGGAAATTATAAAGCAAGACAGTTTGGGAATGTCTGGTCTGACACTCAATGTTTCTATTTTTTTCTTTATTTATCTGATGAATACCTACTGTCAAGCATGTGTGTAAATTCATAAAAAAATTTGTATCTCAGTCCCTTATAAGTGTAAGTAATGAATATTAACAACTGCGGGCTCCACTCACATTGTACAGCTGTATGGACATTATTTCAGAAATAATAATGCCTTATAATATGGCATTTTGTATTTCTTTTGGTCGGTCAGTGAACAAAGAGCTTTATCGTGTGTGTGTGTGTGCGCGCGTGTGTGTGTTTGTGTGTCCTTCCTGTCTGTGTGTTGTTGCACCTGTGCTCTCTGTCATGATGTTATCATATCCTAAACACCTGCTCTACTGTCTAAGGTCACCGACTACACAAACCAGCCGAGCATTTGAAAATAGGTGTGTGTTTTGTGTTTGTGTTTGTGACCTTTTGTGTGTGTAGGTGTGTGCGAATAGATAGTGTTCAATGGTAATTTAAATGCAGGCTAGCTAACACAGCACATCAATCACAAAGTGCCATACAACCGAGTGAAAGAAACCAAATAAAAATTGATCTTGCCATGTCACTTGATATGTCCGTCTGTGTTAAGATGTACAGTTGAATTTGCTCCGTTGTGATTTTAGGACTGCCAATCTGGAAACCACTTTAGTATGAGGTATGAGTCAATGTGCTTTGTTTTTACTTAGTGATGGGCATAACAATTGATAGTTTGTTGAGAATTATATCGATTGTATGGAATTGATGGCAAAATGGGCTACACTATTTAGCTGCAGCCAGCAGAGGTGCTGTTGAGTCAGTCTTAAAGACCCTGTAAAGTGAATGTTGAGATTTGTTTCTGAATAAATGTTAAATTAAATTTTGTTTGAAGATAATTGCTGTAAACATATGCAAAGTCTGAGAGCTATGTAGTATTTAATTGTGGAAATACAGCATTAAACAGTTTTGCACCACCTCAGTTGTTTGGACTTTTTGGGCGTGGCTAAAACGCTGGCCAGGTACGCACTTGGGCTTTTGGCATGGGTTGGCCCTCTGCCACTATAAAAGAACTTCACCGCCCTTCGTTTGCATTAGTGGTTACTTCGGCCACCTCGCTTCGTGTGCGTTGGCCCTAAAGCTTCGTCGCCACACGCAAAGCACACATCTACCAGCGCTGCAACGTGAACCTGTATCGGGTTTTGAGGCTTCACATACAATATACTGTACTGTATTATTCTTTTTTACTGAACCATGCCAAATCAGAAGAAGAAGCAGGTGGAAACAAAGTGAAGAAACAGACGACAATAAGGAAGAGTGTGTGGATATTTTTGAGAAGCTGTTTGCAATGAACATCTGCCTCGCAGTTCTGAGTACCCGGGTTTAAATCCGGCCCCGCCTGTGTGGAGTTTGCATGTTTTCCCCGTGCCTGCGTGGGTTTTCTCCGGGTACTCAGGTTTCTTCCCACATCCCAAAACCATGCATGGTAGGTTCATTGAAGACTCTAAATTGCACATAGGTGTGAATGTGAGTGTGAATGGTTGTTTGTTTATATGTGCCCTGCGATTGGCTGGCAACCAGTTCAGGGTGTACCCCGCTTCTGGAAAATGAATGAATGAATGTTTGGAATGATTAGCGCGCACCTCATTTACTGACAGCATGGGTGCACTCCAGCGACAGACTCACTCCATGCTATGGTTTTGCCACAGGTACACATGAAATTATAAATATAGGTAACTATTATTGGAAACCACAATATATAGAGTATACTCTATATCCTGTATTGGTGCGGCCAAAGAAGAAGAACATGATGTCAGCATTGTGAAGTTGAGATCAATGCCAAGAATGGACGGATGGATGGATGGATCCAATTTGAAAATCCATCCATCTTTTTCCTACACCGCTCATCGTCATGAGGGTTGCGGGTTTGCAGGAGCTGATCCCAGTTGACTTTAGGTGAGAGGCGGCATCCACCCTATACTGGTTGCCAGCCAATTGCAGCAGTTTGAGCATAATAGTGCTCAACTTTTTGTACTATATGTGTACTATTGTATGTTCTATTATATTCTTCTGCAAAGAAGTCAATCAAATGAATCCAACAAGACACCTGTGCCTCTGTGAATAAACAACAAATCTGCCAATATTGAGCCGAAAGTAGTTATTATACAATTAACTTGTGACGCACAGTAATAATAGAACGACAACCTCCAGGCTGCCAACAAAACAACCGAAAAACATATTTTGATAAAGGTTCCTGAATGAGACTGCAGGACATCACTGCACTGCTTGGATTACTGTGTGTGAGGGGGAAAAATGCATTCAAATATCGTGCCTGTCAGTGCTTTTGCAATGTTTCCTTCTCTTAATGACAAACAAGAAAGCTTTTCCGATTGACGACAATTCCAGTTCTTCAAGCCATAACAAGAATCCCAACGAGGTTTTTTTTTTTTTTTTAATTTTACCAAAAGGAAGACATTTCACGCACTGGGAGCCTTTTGATATTTGGTCTCGCTCCCCTCTCTCTGCCTGTCTCTTTCCTTTGTGTGCGTAAATCATCTCTTCCCTGCGGCCTGTCTGTGATCATGTTGATGGGAAACAAAGAAATCATCTTGAATGGCACATTAATTTCCTCCGCTCTCCCCCTGCCCTCCGCTTAATGAAATCCCCTCTGCCACAGGGCTTGACGAGCCACACTGACAAGTCTTCACCAGCCAGTAAATATGTTTACCTTGGAGCGCTACACTAATGGACTGTTTACTAGAGGGAGGTGGCGAGGGCGGTTAAAGAGATCAGACAAGCTCTTGGTCCAGGGGTGCAAGCTCCTCAGACCAAATAACAGCACCTCTTCCGCTTTCCATTCCCAATGCTGTTAGCCTACAACTAGTAAACAAGTAAAGCAATTCAATTCTGAAAATTATTTATTAATATATCTTTGTTCGTTTGTCTATGCTAGCGACCTATAGTGATAGTTATTTGCTTTCAATTAGATGGCAGAAGGTACAAAAAAAAAAAAACTACACCTGTATCCTTTCATACAACAGAATAAGTTATGGCTTCAGCTTTGTCTTCAGTTAAACATGCCAAGGTTTTAGAAAAAGTACATTTGTGAGGAAAGTGAGACAAGCTCATTATTATTTATTTTTTTGGACAGTTTTGTTTGTTGGTATGCCGTGTCATTTTTCTAATGTAAAATGCAAATCGTTTCATCCTTAACGTAGAACATGTGATGAGGACACAGGGATGCTAAAGAAATGTCCCAGATGCAGAAGAACCATCCAAAGAGTCCAAGGGTATTTTAGACCTACTGTTTTAATACCATGAACAAGATCTCTTTTGTTAAAACTGTTTTGAATTGCTAGAAATACTACAGATAGAGGGGATCCTCTGAAAGTTTAACACTCCAGCAGTTCTACAATTATATAAATATTTTTTGGGGGAAAGATATGCTTCAAAAAGTCACACAAAAATGAGTAATTTAAGGTGTAGAAAAGAAAAGTTAGATATAAAGTTCCTAAATATGGATTTATTAAAGCTAAACCGTTACCATTACATGAGTGTCTTTCTTGTTGCATTGAAGTTTTGACTTGATAAACTACACACACACACACAATTCTACACAAAAATAATATTAAAAATACATTCTTCATTTAGAGTTGGCAAGTGAGGAAAACGCTTGCTGAGCTTGTCCATAAGCACATGTTCATTCAGTAGAATGCTGCAGTACATTATTTGCATGTATGGATGCATGCAAATGTGCTTGTGTTTATAAATCTTCCAAGGGCAACGGCAGTAGCGGTCTGTGATAACGCTCCCCGTCTCATCTATGGATGTCTGGCGCCTGGCAGCACTATCAGCGACTGTGCCTGGATGTGGCCCACACACACACACACACACACAATCACAGGAGCCTGCAGCTGGTGACAGGCTGCATCTCTCAGTGCGCTGCCAGTCTGTCCAACACAAAGCTCTCTATCCAGCTCTTATCTACAGTGATTTCCTCCCCTGCCTTCAAACTTAGATATGCACTATGTACAAACAGGGCGGCTGCGGGGTTTGGGCCCTGGGAAGACGGCACATCTCTCACAATATGGGTGGCGAGCCAAAGTATGGACGCTAGACCTTCCATCACCTTCTTCCGGGCAACATTTTTTCACATTCACACTCAGTCCCTGTCCCATTTCCTGTGATTCATCTGTCCTTTCTCTATTTTAATCGACCCTCCCGCTTCCCCTTGCACCCAGACACACACTCCCTTTATTCCGACTGATCCCATCGATTGATTTCTCTTCACTGTGACACATTTGGTGCAGCCGCATGTGGCCTGTTAATTATATCCACAGCAGACTCTCGTCACGCTCTTCTTTTTCCCAACAATGCAAGCCCTCATGCACAAACGCTGCCACACGTTGACACACATCTGCCTCGGAGCGGATAACCTCTTGTATGCACGGCCCAGCACATCAGGCCTCACTCAATAGGAGATAGACAGGGATGAACCTCTAGTGTGTTTGAAGCAAGCAGACATCCGTGGTGGGGTCGGGCTCCTGTACTATGTAATCTGGCTAACACCTGCTAGCTGTGTGGCTCCACTACAAGTCCTACAAGAGCCTGAGGAGGCTGCTGGTAGACTTTAAGTGAGCCCGCAATGAAGATTTAAGATGGCCATATTCAGTTATCCAAAAATAGGATGCTTTCCAAGGGGATGCTATTGTATGACATTTAACTTTAATACATTTATGGCCCTTAACAAGATATCAATGCCGGAAACAAAAAAAACAACCAATTAGAAATGATGATAATCTTACTTTCCATTGGACTTTTGTATGTTTTCACCAAACAAGCAAACACACAAGCAAACAAACACACAATAACTATAGCCACATATATGAAATTAAAATTGAAAAGGTAGTTGCTCAAAACAACTTCTTTTGCCCTGGTATAATTTGCTGTTCAATGTTTGGCCCTAACAAACAAAAAACATTTGCAGGCCAAGTGATTGCTAATATCACAGAAGAAGACAATTTTGACCTTTTTTTTTTTTTTTAACAGATGCCAAATTAATTTACTATATTCAAAATCATCAGTGACTAACATGCAGGAAAATGATCTTAAGCATTCTTTTTTTTTTAATATAAGCAGCGTTTTCAGTGACGTTACCATACCGGTGGCACAAGTGACAGAGCCTGCTTTGCACAACACAACTTGGCCATTGTGTGTGTGTTTGTGTACATCCGGCAAACAAAACAGTAAGCTTGCCTTGTGGTCCTGTTTTCTTTTTCTTTACATTCAGTTTTTCATGACTATAATTTTTAAATCACAGACTAGTCGACTATACTAGTCGACAATGACGTTTATAATTTGACGTTAACTTGTCGCCCATCATGTGAGTGCAAATGGTTGTTTGTTTCTATGTGCCCTGCGATTGGCTGGCGACCAGTTCAGGGTGTACCCCGCCTCCTGCCTGAAGATAGCTGGGATAGGCTCCAGCACACCCGCGACCCTTGTGAGGATAAGTGGAACTTATTGCATGTCCGGTGAGGACATACAATAAACCAACCAAGAGACCAGACCGGAAAACAGCACAGATGTGCCAGCACCTGGCCCGGCGCCTGCCCCACCCTACCTGGTGCCAGTCCCCCAGGGGACCCTGAATGAGATAAGTCGCTTTAATTGATTTAAATTGTCTTATTTCTGAATGTGCAGCTCTAGTAAATTAGGGAGAGCCAAAAAGGGGATGAAAGCCAGGCTTAAGCAGAGTTTTGAGCAAACATGTTGATCCACAGTATCAAAGCGAAAGGAAAGAAAATAATTATTTCACTGCACATGAAGAGGTCCTTGATTATTTGCAAACACTGCAAATTCCCACAATGCAGAACCCGCTGCTATAGTCAGCCCAGAACCAGAAGTGGTTTCCCCATTTGGCCAAGTTGTGCAAATGTTACCTGGCTGTCCCAACAACAGGCATAAGGAGCCAAAGGGATTTTTTCTCTAGCTGGAAATACCATCACACAACAGCGGGCGAGCCTTCACCCAGCCCACGTCCATGCTCTAGTGTTCTAACGTCTATGTTATGTAAAATGCCGAGTTGCGGCTTGTTGCTGACGCACTTGCTGTTCTGCGTACATTCTGTGTATGAGCCGTCTATTGTCAGTGAAAATAGATTATTGCAAAGCATTCACTCCTCCGGTGATTACTTTTATTACTGAAAAATAATAATAATCAATGATGTCGCCAGCGACTTGTCGACGTTGACTTGAATTCTATCACTTTTATGGCAATTTTAAACAAATCTGAAGTCATGCAACCTATATTGTACACACTTGTCCTATCACGTACTGTGAGACAGGGGAAGATACTTTAAATATTGAAGTTGATATTCAAAGACAATCCACGGTGATGAAAACAAGCGGGCATGCTAAACAGCTGCTGTTGAGGATATTGTTCAAAAAAGGGAGGGGGGGAACACACAGATTTAGAGCAGATTACAGGACCTTTTCCTCCAGGGCCTCCATATTCCAGATTGACAATGTGGCGGATTGTGAGATCAACCTGGAGATTTTCATATAGAAAGATGTTTTCCATCAGAGATTAACGGCCGTTATTATTCATTAACTTTATTCAACCAGCACCCCCCAACACTTGTCCCTCCATCCTCCATTGGAACGCTTTGTTTAGCCCGCTGCCAGTGCCGTAAGAGCGCTAGAATGAGACCATCACAGCACAGTATGCATGCAGCGATCTGGAATGAGAGGATGGAGGCGCACATTAAGGCATTTCTTGGCGTGAAGGCGCAACACTCAGGGCCATGCTTTACATCATACCATAAACAAAGGCTGGGGCTCATGCATTATTCATTGGCAATAATAGTGAAGGGCGCGTACATAGAGCCGATACATTAATCATATGATCATCTGGAGTTTACATTTGCTCATACTGTCGCTGTTGGTTTGTTTGTATACTAACCCTATTTGTTGATTATTCGTTTGATCGCTTCTGCTGGGGTTGCCCATACAATTATACGTGGGCGGATGGAAATGCAAATATCATTTGTTTTATTTGGTTCGGGTTTCCATTTGAGGCATGGTTTAACAGTCTTTTTGACTGATTTGTAAAATGCACATTATCAGTCCTACTTCAGGGGATGCAGCTTTATTTAGGAGATCAGCTTTTTAGTCACTCATCATTTGGGCGATCTATAGTTCAATTTATTTAATGAAAGCACGTCGTTTATTTTTCAACGTACGATGTAGCCGTTATGGACTGATAAGCAGTGGCTGGCCTTGCATTTGGTACCTGAGGGATATTCACAGAAATCAGGATATGTGAAAACTTGGAGGGAGTTAACATGGCTGAGATGAGGGAAAGTTTGAATCTTCTAGTGCAAAGAACTGGGTAAGAGAAATTCAGATTCAATTACCACAGTAACAGACTCTGTGAACCTAAGCTGCTTGCTAAACCCTGAATTTCTTCCGGTCTCCTCTGACCTGTAGCAAACATGCTTGTCTGTTTGGACGGGATCCCAATCGCTCGTGTGTCCGTTCTTTGATCCGGCCTGCCTGTGTAAATTATCAGGAATAATAATAATAATAATGATAAGAGTTATATTGTTGCAATCTCAGCCTCTCAGCAGTACTCTCTGATTTACTGTATGTAGTCCTTCATGAAAGTAGACTGATGCTTGTTTTGTGTGTTTATTCAAAATAAGACATTTGCAAACGCCTCCTTTTACTTATAAAAACAATTATCAATACTTTTCCCACTCTGTGATATGTTACGGACGACACAAGTAACTGAATCCTAATTAATTCATGGGAAAAAAGTCCTAGTGACTTTAAGCTATTGCAAAAATAATCGTTATTTGCAGCCGTAGTATGATTAATGATTAATTGATGTCGTTGAACCTGAAGCCTAGAAGTCTATATCAAACTTGTAGCCCTACACCTTAATCAGTACCTAAGAAGTATCTTTCATTTTTTTAAAGGTTTGGTTGAGAACAGCATCTCTCCCTCTCGTGTGATATTGCTTAGTTGTTGTTTACTCAGAGGTGAGTAGTAACGCGCTACATTTACTCCGTTACATTTACTCAAGAAACATTTTCGATAAACTGTACTTGTCAGAGTACTTTAAATACACCGTACCTTTTACTTTTACTTGAGTATTTATGTGAAGAAGGATCAATACTTTTACTCCATTACAATGATCGACATGCCGTTCGCATTTATATATATATATATATATATATATATATATTGTTCATGCTCTAATTTAAAGGAAGAAATTTAAGTTACTCACAAATTACCTTACTCGAGTAGTTTTTTCATTCAGTACTTTCTTACGCTTACTCAAATAAATATTTGGAAGACTACTTTTTTTTTTACTTTTACTTCAGTCATATTATTGTAAAGTAACAGTACTCTTACTTGAGTACAATATTTGGCTACTCTACCCACCTACGTTTACTTGGTTGTGTTTACTCATTAAAGAATAGCAATTAATAACAATAATAATTGGTTAATAAACAGTAATCTGGGGAAAAAATATTTCGCAATAAACTTTAATGCGAAATACATTTTTATCCAATTATTTGATTATTCAATGGAATAATCAATTCTAAAAATATTCAATAGTGGGAGCCCGAAATGAAAGCACTTGATTTATTATGCAAGCAACCAACAACAACGTAATACATATGTTTTATTTTGTTTTTTTAAATGGAGTTGATCGTACCAGGAAAGGTTAACACTTCGTATAAAGAAACTAAAATACATTAAAATAAAAAAATAAGACGCTGTACTTACCATTACTGCTGAGAGTGTGAAAAAAGGCGGGCGGAAAAGGCAAACATACTCCCGCCGCACAAACACAGACAAGCACTATGCACTAGCTAAGCAGAAACACTATGGTGTTGGAACAAAATGGCGGACGAGGCACGGGCGTCGTAAAGTCGAAACACCGTAGGGCGAGTGTGTCGTAACTCGAAGACTTCCTGTACTATAAACAGAAACATGAATACATAGGAACAATTCTCAGTCAGCGTATTTGTGTGTTGGAGCTCTGTGTTGTATTTGTGCATGTGTATTGGTGCATAATACTCGGTGAATGCATGTGCACGTGCTTGTGTGTGTTCACAGATGATTTCCACGCCAAAAATGGGGGTGGGGGGGAATCCCACAGGGTGAATCAATAGATGAGGCCGGATAATGGAGGCCTGCTCGGACAGCTGTGCTCTGTCTCCCCGTGTGCCCGACAGCCTGGAGGACTGACTGACTGACGGAGTGAGTGAGTGAGTGAATGAGTGGATGCCTAGTTGGCTAACAGGCCGGCCTTGGGACTTCATTTAGCCCACATGCCGTAACGCACCTGCTCAAGGTGTGGTGCATCACACACTGGTGAGAAGACAACACCTGATCATTTGACACAATAATACACAAATTGAGGCGATGCTTTATAAAACTATGAGTCACAATCTTGTATGATGAAAAAGACAATGACAATGGGCAAAATGTCCTCACTAGAACTTTGCAACATTGTGTGTCCGCTCCTGCACAAGCAGCAGTGTTATTTTCAAATTCCAACTCATGCAACACGATTTGAACACCCACGACGAAAAGTCAAAGCTAATGATTTCACTTCTTACATTATGCGTTGTTCCACTAAAGCCACTTAAGATGGAGGTAATGCAGGTTTCAAACTGATGCAGACAGACAGTCAAATAAAGAAGAAGACATTCCAGCCATATACAGTTTGGGCTCTGTATGACAATGCTAAAAATAATGCTAATTACTTAGTATATCAAAAATGTTCTCTCAAGAACAGTGGCATCTTGGTGCCAAGCAACTATTTAAGTGAATTGAGCAGCTTCATTTAGACAAAAGTGGTCCTTTGCTGTTATCTCTAGACAATTACAGTACAGTGTAAACCTTTTTCGGACGGTGTCAATTACTTTATTTTTCGCCTTTCATGACAGGACCTGGCCTCTGTTCCCCATGAATATCGCATGTTCATTGTACACTGTACAATTTTGATGATTCACGCTGTACATTTGGATTTGGTGGTGTCCCACGTAAGTTCTGTAGATCAGCAGTAACACCAAGCCATGGACCAGTTTCACGTGACGCAATATTTGGAAGGACCAGCATTCAAACAATTTAAAATATAAGTCACCATTACACCAAAAAGAATTGTAATTACTGGGAACCTTGCACTTGTTTCTGTTCAATGAGACAATCCCATCTTGGGGGTAATGGGAGACTTATGTGTTACTTATGTCGAGTCTTCTCAGTCATTTTGGTTTGGTTGCTGTCACTGCAGAAAATGCTTCCAAAAAAATGGGATGTTGGAAATGGAAGCAAGGTAGTCAGCCTTTTGTGCCAATTTTGAAGTCTTCACTGCCTCATTTCTGAGCCTGTCGCCACATTTTAAGTAAAGCGAGCTTGGTTGGTGAAAATCACCTTTAACTATGGGCTGGTTACCACAGTGATTTCCAACCTTTCTGGAGCCAAGGCACATATTTTACAATTGAAAAATCTCACGGCACACCAACAAACAAAAATGTCACAAAAAGTGGATACATTCATAAATGTATCTACTTCCATCCATTTAATAGAAGAGTATTTATTTGTTGTGTCTGTCACTATACCTCACTGGCATAAATAGATGAACAAAGATACATTATTTCTTGTAAATAAATAATTTCTTGAGCAATTACGTGAAATTTTATAATTTACCACGGGCACACCTGAAGCGCGCTCACAGCACACTAATCTCCCCCCGGCACACTGGTTGAGAATCACTAGGTTACCGGTTTCAAGGTACCGTATTTTCCGGACTATAAGTCGCTCCGGAGTAAAAGTCGTATCAGCCAAAAAAATGCACAATAAAGAAGGAAAAAACATATAAGTCGTATTGGAGTATAAGTCGCATTTTGGGGGGGAAATTTATTTGACAAAATCCAACACCAAGAACAGACATTTATTCTTGAAAGGCAATTTAAAATAAAAATAGAATAGAGAACAAAAGGCTGAATAGGTTTTACGGTATGCTAATGTAACACATTCAGCTAACGTTACATGACGGATAAACAACGAACTGAGAATGTGCCTGGTATGTTGATGTAACATATTAACAGTTATTCAGATAACTACAGCATAAAGAACATGCTAACAAGTTTACCAAACCATCAGTGTCACTCCAAATCACTAAATCCAATGAAATCTTCATCCTCGGTGTCACTTCTAAACAACTCCGCCAACTCCGGAGCGAGACGATGCGCCGCTTCCACTTCGGTTGCAGGTACAGATACACAGGCCTAGAGCGCCCTCTTGCGGTTGTCAGTGTGAAAATAACGTGAAATTATATAATAATGTGTTACTAATTTCACAGATAAGTCGCTCTGGAATATAAGTCACACCCGGGCAAACTATGAAAAAAAAATGCGTCTTATAGTCTGAAAAATACGGTATGTAACGCTGTCTTCAAATGAATGTTTGCAACCAGCTATGAGAGTTAGCGTGTCTAGAATTGGTGAAATAAACACTATAGACTCGCTTCAGAGGCAGATAACTAACTAGCTAACTAGCGTGGCTAACATCAGTTCATTTCTGTTGATATTATATGTTACGTCACAAAGCAGAGAAGTAGCTACTCATTTTCTAAGAAAGAACTGCTTTTATTGTGCTACATTTGATTTGATTTTAATGAATGCCATTGTTTTATTTTATTTTCACGTTTACTAACACAGCGGTCAACAAAATATTTTTGCACAAGGGACCGTTTTCATGGGAAGACATATTTTGACGGACTGGCATAGAAATTAATAAAACAAATAAAAACAAATTATTAAATACTCAACTCATCATTAAGCTGAATGCATTTGTTATTAATGGCAGCCCTGCGCATGTTTTTCTCTTTAACGAGCCGGCCAGTCTCATCTTGTGTTCTATCGCATTGCGATGAGACATTGGAGCCAAGCTGCAAAAAAATCAAGCATTTCTGTTTGACCAATTTTGCAAATTGCAAAGACACAAATTACTCCAGCCCCGTCTCCCATGCTGCTTCCCCAAAAAATAGAGAAAAATATTTTTTTATGTTCAGTCTCTCCGCATCCCGGTGCTTGGTGACCCCTGTACTAATGTACCTACGGAGCATGTCCAATGGAAAAAATTATGTCCAATTATTGTAAAATAATATATTTTAGAGCTATAATTGCAACATAGTGTATGGTGTAGTGTATGTTAAATGTAGCTTTCTTTTTATTGGAAATTGTAGGTTCTTCTTCTGTCTCATTATTTGGCTTGTTAACCTTTCTGAAGAAGTTCTCATCTTTTTGGTCTGGACTGTATGACTAACATGACCATTGCAGAATTTCGTTTTCTACATACATTATTTTGAATATTTATCTCCAAACCGTCATGCAAAACAAGCTTAAATGCAAACGTCAAATATTTAAATAGTAAATTACCAACTAAATCAGCATGCCTGACCTACCTTCTTTCTTCTCTCTCTCTCTCTCTCTCTCTCTCTATCTCTCTCTCTCTGATGGTGGTACCAATAAATCTTCTAATTAATTTCTTTAAGTGGAGCAGTCATTGATCTAGGGTTTACTAGGTCACAAAATGTCCAATGAATATCAACAAGCCCTCAGCCTTGATGTAAATTTTATTATAGTGTTACGCTCGTATATTAAAACCCTCAATTATGAATTGTCCCAGGCGAGTCCAGTTCTATTGCAAAGTTTTATTTACGAAGATCAGATGACTGAAGCTTCTCATTAAAAATCAACATTTCATTCACATGCACAGCCAGTTTTTTCTCATTCTGACTACTTCATTGGCGTTGTATAAATGATAACGTACAAAAAGAAAATGGCATGTTCTTACTTGAAGAGCAGTGTAATTTGTACAGAGAACCCGCAATAAGATCAACTCTATTATTCGCCTCTCTCATTTAAAATGAATCGTCAATAAATAACTTTCCATTTTCATCACATCATATCATTGAAGATAAAGTGGTCTGACAAATGTTGTGAATTATTATCAGCATGTCATTAATAATTGAAAAAGTTAATGAGTCCCAATTTTACAATGAAATTGTATTGTTGAAAATTTTAAAAGATTTTGTTCACATTTAGACTTTGTGCTTCATTAGAATATTGCTACATTTAAATGTTGTAGTATTTCTGTACATATGCAGTATCGGTATAAAATACAATACATCTGTATGACCTTGAGAGTGAGGAAGGAAGACAGAGGACACCACATCAGATGACAACGTGATCCTTCTCACTGAGTCACTGTCCAAGCAGCTCCATGCTGCATGAGCACACGGCTCACAGTAGAACCGCTGTGCTTTCGCATGCGTGCGTGTGTGTGCGCCTGTGTGTGTGTTTATGCACGCATGTGGACATGTGCAGTGTGTGTTGCATTTGCAGCAGCTTATTAGGACACCGCTGAAGCATGTCACTAAGGCGATCGATGACAAATGACTCAGACATTTTCTTAGTGATGGTATGCAAAAGTGTGTATGTGTGTGTGTGTGTTGTCCTTTGAGTCATGTAACAGTGCACTGCCTTTGTAATAGAGGAGGAGAGTTCCTGTGTACTCATTTATTGATGGCAACCTCCAACACACATTCAAGTACAGAAGTCAAAAATATTAAATGTCTTGGCCTTGACATCTACTTTCTTGTACATTATCTTAAAATGAGTTTCAGTCATGATTCTTGATATGGTGCAGACTCAAAAATGTATATCGTAACACGCCTATTTAAAACTTCCATTCCAGCCTACCAGGCAGACTTGAATCACTGATACGTTATACAGTATTTCCTCATATCGAAGCCGTCATTTATAAACTGCAAGGGAGGTGGAGTCATCCATTAAGGGGTATGCATCTAATAGGGGGAGGCCTGTATATGGACAAGCATATTTTTGAATAATATGGAACAATATTAAATAGAGTTTTCAAATAATATTTCAGCAATAAAAAAATAACTTATTGTGAAATTGTCAAGTGGAATCAGAGTGTAACACAAAATTTTGAGTGATGGAAAGACGGGACTCTAAATTGCCCGTAGGTGTGAATGTGAGTGCGAATGTTGTTTGTTTGTATGTGCCCTGCGATTGGCTGGCAACCAGTTCAGGGTGTACCCCGCCTCCTGCCCGATGACAGCCGGGATAGGCTCCAGCACGCCCGCGACCCTTGTGAGGAGAAGCGGCTCAGAAAATGGATGGATGGAAAGACGGGAATTGCAGTATAAAAAACTTCATTTTTTTGGTCCACACTTTTTTTTTGGTCTATAGCACTCGTCCTCATTACGGTCATGGGTGAGCTGGAGCCTTTGCCAGATGACCGGGCAAGTACATGCTGAACTGGTCGCCAGCCAATCGTAGGGCGCATATAGAAATACAACAATTCACACTCACACCAAGGGTCAATTTAGAGTCTTCAATGAAACTAACATGCATGGTTTTGGAATATGAAAGGAAGCTGGAGTACCCACAGAAAAACTGCGCAATCATGGCGAGAACATCAGCAAATTTTTAAAAATAAAATTAAATATTTTTATTAATACAAATGAATGTGTCGTCGCAATCAGATCTTATTTAGACATAGCTCTCAACATTATCATTTATTATTCACTATTATTCCTAACCCTAACCAAGACTCAGAAACAAACAAACGAAATTATAATGCCAGTGTACGTGTGGGACTCTATACCTGTACAAAAGGCAAATCATCTCAAATATATTCTATTTTTATTTTATTTTTTAAAACATAAAAAGGAGAGCAAGACTGCCTGAGAGACGGACAGACACACAGAAGCAGAAAGATGAGTGCTAGTGTGAATAGGAGGGAGAGAGAGAGTATGCTGAATCCCACTCAGACCACCTGCTCATCAGTTCCTCTGGCACAACAGATACTGTCATTGTCCACACACACACACACACACACACACACACACACACACACACACACACACACACGCACACACACACATAACTCTCAAATATAAAAATCTCCTGGTGCGCTCACAGAAAGCCTTTCCCAGTCCCTCCCACATCAGATGCTGGCCACACAGGCTTGATTTAAAACTGTTAGGTGCCATTCAATATGGGCTTGGTTGGCCGCCAAGCTTTGGACATTTCTTTGCTCACTTACCTGCTCTTTTTTTGTTCTACTCTGCTTCAGAGCAATATGAGAAGCCCCCTTTTCATGTGACTCCATGTTGGATGTTAATGAGTAACAATTACAAAGTTTAATCTAGGCTTCATTTAAATGGTTGGTACTCGTTGAGAACAAACAGACAAAAAAAACAACTACAAATGGGTCCATTTTAAAGCAGTTAATGTGAATGTCATGGCAGTAGAAATACCTGTCAGCTCGCCAGGCTAACAAAACCGCGGCTGTATATGTTTTTGTTTCATTACCTCCACCGAATAGCTCATACTTTTGGGTGGTTTGTTACATTAATACCGAACCTCTAAAGTCGAATGCCCCTGCATGAGCAATTCTAAATTTGAACAAAATTTTCAGAATACAATTCTAATGTTGTAGGAACTAAGACCAACCTCACAATACTAGAGTTAAGCAAGCATCAAAGGATTAAGTGTGGGTAAATGTTTTGCTTTTTTGTGACACTTAACCCCAAAAAACGGGGTGTTAAGTAAAGAAGAATATAAGGGAAGAGAAGAAGAAAAATATATAGTGTAAGTTACGTGATGTAAACACAGTAAAATTTAAAGCTTCCAGCATCTCAATATGCGTCATCACTTTTTATCAAAATTGAGATCGGCTGCAGTGTTTTATTGCTTTACTATTACCAGTGGTTAACTTCTTTTAAAACTTGTATGACAAGTGATAATGTAACAAAAAGTGATCTGTGCGAGGTGTATCATTACAATAGCATTGCTTGTACAGTAAAAGGTTCTACATTGGTGAAAATTTTAGCTTGAACAGCACATTTCTATTTCCATTGCATTGGTAAAATATCTGAGGTAATTCATCATCTGTGAAATGATTATGATCGAGGTGGTTAGGGGCAGGTAATGTTTCTCCCTGTTTGTATGTTAGTAGGATTTGTCACAAATGATTTGTGTGGAATTTTAGGATGGTGTGGGACGTGCCAAAGAAGAACTCATCGGTATGGTGCGCACCATAGTTTGGATCAGCATTTTGTTTTCAAATCACTATGTAACTTCAGAACAGCACTTTTTTCCACAACCTTAAAAATCACTTTATACACAAAGCTTCACAGCCTCACATGTATGATTAATATTCTTCACTTATTATTAAGTAGTGAGGTCATTTTATGTCCATCTTACAAACCCCCAAAAATGTCTGATCTGTACTAATTTCAGCAAATCAGTTGTTATAATTAGAACAACACTTGTTTGTTCCAGGGGATATTTTCCACACCCAGCCGCAATAGGTGAAAATCTGACATAGAGATACGCTGTTGTTGTTTTTTAGTTTTACCCCTCCCACGTTTTAAACACATTTAAACCTATTAAAACACACTGAAATTAATTAAAATACACGTTAGTATTCGTAAAGGTCTGTGACCCTCCCTCGCAGTTCTCCAAATGAGAGACACCGCGTGCTTGCTTCAAGCTGTTTATTTGTCACTCCCAGTTGAAGTGTATAGTAAAACTGACATATAAAACAAGAGAATTAACTTTGTACTCTATGTTTAAAATATTCAACTCCACCATTATAATTTTGTTTAACATATGTCAACTAGCTTAATACTAACAGACAAACATGTTCGACAAGCTTATGGAAATTAGCATACTGAATAGGTTTCAGTAATTAAAAACCTTCAAATTGCTACTTTAACACTGGGAGGAGCACCACAAAACAAACAGAGCATCTCACAATACGCACAGGCACATATTCTCCCAGCTCAGTGGGAACAGCAAATTTTAAAACAGCAAAACATACAGTATTTTACTGAAGAGGTGCCCTCTTCTTGCTCTTAATCACGCTGCATCGATCCCAGTCTACCGCAGTGGTGCATGGCATGTTGCGGCACAACTACTACACTCAAGGCACTCAACGCTAGACTCAGTCTCTGCATCGCTTCCATTCAAAGCCACTTTCCCCAATCTATTATTCACCACTGAGGGGATTCCATTGAAGGGACAGGTGCAGCTATGCACCCCCCAGTGAAACTGTGTAAACTCGCACGTGCACACATCAAATCTAACAATACATAATACACAGGAGCGGCTGTTCAATGGCCATCCATCTCCAATGTGATGCGTATTGTTTGTTCAGAACGGTGGTGGTGAACCCTCAGGTAGGCAAAGTAATGGCACCTGGGGTTATTCAGGCCTAAATGGCAGCTCTGGCTCCACAAAATGTGTGTGAGCACAACAGGGGCTAATGCGCCAGTGCACACAATGTGCTCCACAGACTACAAAGGACAGGTGCGTGCGCGTCCCCAAAATTTCCCCCCCCGTTGTCCGGGCCTCGCCAAGTGGTGAGCCCTGTCCATTAGCCGCAATTTAGCAGGACGATCCGAGTGCTTGAAGCAGTCCACATCAAACAGGCCTGGATACTCCCAGGTGCCCGCTGCAAACGCACGCATCGGCAATAAGCTAGCCTACTTACAGGCCTAATGTATTCTGTGAGGGAAATGAAGATGTTGTTCGTTTGTCGTGCAGCGGACACACACGAGGGATTGTTTGCAAGTTGGCCAAGTATCGGCTTGATGACAGCAGCGGGAGCAATTATCCCTCATAGATGCGTATTAATATTTGACTAATGGAAAGATGTTGCTGCTGTTAAGATAAAGTAATCATGGACGGGACATGGAGTGGAAAACAAAAGATAATTTTTAGCACAAAGGCAAGGTAAAGTCTCTGATCTTGCACTATGTACAGTATGACATGGATGTGAACCAGACCATAAATATTGTTATTTTGATGGTCATTAAAACACAATTGTCCGTTCAGAGGAGAATGCGAATAACAGATTCATTATTCAAATTAATCAGTCACTCAAACTTGGTCTTGCTTTTCGTCACCATTAGTGCTGTCCAATGAACTACAAGTACTTCACACATCCATGTCCCAATTTTGTATCAAAAGCTTTTTTTCACAAGTCAATTACAGTACTTGCTAGCTAGCTAAATGTACCTCCATTTAATTACTCTCAACAGAGTGACGAATTCTCCACATCATTGTTGCCAAATAAATGGTGAATATTTAGTCATTACTGAATTAAATGTAGGTTTTTTTTGTCAAGTTCCATGGCAAAAGGAGGACACTGATGACATACCTTAAGCTTAGCCTTAAACATTACACACCGTTTATAACAGAATTTTAAACAAGCCTATATAAATACACGACCAATAAAAGAAGAACATGTCAGTGTTCATTTTACATTTTGTTTTTTGTTACATCAAAATATTCATTCATAGTGCAGTAGATGAGTGATTTGTCATCATTTAGTATGTCTGTTCATCTCTTGTCAGCCTCTAATGCTTGCTAGCATTCTTTCAGTTATACCATCCCTTTAAAAGCTAGGCAGAGCCTTTATTCATATTGAAAAGGTATTTTTAGAAAGTCCACTGTGGCACAGTAAAACTGTTCTGGCATAAAATGGATACAGCTTCTCTATTCTGCTTGACCTAACAGCTGAACAGCACAAAAAAAGAAAAGAAAAGGTATTTTTAGATGCAGTATATCAAGATTTCCAGGCAGCACCGTGTACAAGTGGCTAGCTCATCGGCCTCACAGTAGAGCGGTTTTGGAGTTTTGATTTCGGCTGAGACCATCCTATGGAGAGCTTGTAGCAGTTTCCAGCTTCCTCCCACATTCCAACAACATGTGTATTAAGTTAATTGAAGACAAAATTGTCAATAGTTGTAAATGTGAGTGTGAATGGTTGGTTTTCTATACCTACTCTGCTTACCCGACTGAGAACAATGGCAAATGAAAATGGATGCATTGATGGTATTCATTAGCTGCGGTTGTAACCATATTCAATTAAGTGTAGGTACAGTGTTTTACATAGTCTAATAAAGGCAGTTTACACATTGAGCATCTTTAACAGTTCTGTGAGTAGACTACCACCCTGAAATACAGTATTTCTCCTCTTCAACGTAGGCCAAAGCCAGAGAAGAAGGGTCACATTTTGAACCAAAGGACACCATATCCCAAGTTACCTTCTTGATTTATGACTAAAATTATGTCTCTGTGGTGACCCTTCTGGGTGTCACCCAGATGGGGATGTGGCGCTCTGGCAGAGATGACAAAGTTTCCCCCTGCAAAGGTCGCGCTCTGCCCTGCAGCAACAGGACACTCATCACAAACCCTGGACACACTTCTCCTAATGCATTAAGTTCATCTGGGAAAAGGGAGCAGCCTCTTGCCCAAGGACTCTGACACTAGAGCAAGACCGCCTGCTTGATGACATGGCACAACTGTGCTGAAATGTTTTAAGTAAGTACTGCATGTATAATTATAAGCTGTAAGGCCATTTTGCCCACTGTGGAACTCAATGACGATGAAGTATCTGACTTACAGTGTATGACTGATGAGCCTCACAAACATAAGCATAAAAAAAATTATAAGCACCCGGCAAAATGTTAACCCTCCACCAACGGCAAAAAAAATTCCAATTTGGCTTAGGACTTTCATAGATATCAGGAATTATTTAGGAAATATCCCAGTTAAGGCTCATAAGGTCTGACTCAATATGTGACATATTAAACAGTATAAAACAGCTTGTACAAAGCCGGGGACTGGGACTGGGTCTATGGAGTGACTGCCCACCCATCAAAAGTGAAATTAAACAACTAGTAAAATTAAGGAGCTACAGTTGTCAGAAAATGTGTCTTTGATTGATCCATTTAGATTTTGCCCATATTCTAGTAGTGCGCTACATTTACAGTACTCAAGTAACATTTTCGTTTTAACATTACTTGAGTATTTATGTGACGAAGGATCAATACTTTTACTCCGTTACAATGATCGACATGCCGACATATCAAACATATATATATATAAACATATATATACAACATATATAAATATCAAACTAAGTAGTCACGAGTTACTCTTTACTTGAGTAGATTTTTCATTGAGTACTTTCTTACGCTGACTCAAGTAAATATTTGGATGACTACTTTTTACTTTTACTTGAGTCATATTATTCTAAAGTAACAGTACTCTTATCTGAGTACAATATTTGGCGACTCTACCCACCTCTGAATACCACACTCACACCAAGTTACTCCAACCATGCAGCATACATTTCATGCATATGCTCCAAAAAAGAAATGAAAATCCATAGAATCTAGATTTCTTACCAAAAGGGAATGCCTGAGCTTCACTTTTGTCCAGATATACACAAATGTTGAATAGGTTCTGCTGGACCAATGTCACACAGATCCACAATATTGTGTGGAAGTTGGTAGTAGTTTCTGAGTAGACAAACAGAAAAACAGCAATGAGTAAATGCAGACTTTGGCTGAGATAATTGTAATTGTACAATTTCTTAGCAGGTAGTTTCTAAGGATTTACAAACATGTTGCCACCCCTCTGTATACTACCCGCCTCTCGTCGTCTATGTTTGTCTGCAATATTTTCATATGAACTCTTATCTCTTAGGATTTCTCTAAAGTCAATGTCAAACACTCTCCTTGCATAATAATCAGCAAATGCCAAAGACATCCATTACATCCAATGGGATTGTTATTATTAGTAACCATCCAATGCCCCCTCATTCCCAATAAATGACGACAGACTGTTCTGCCACCTGTATTTACATAGATTTGTCCTACAATTTGCAATAGTGTTCGTGTCGCGTCCGTCCCTGCCAAGGACATGTTGTTTTCAAATGTGTTTGGTGGAATAATCAAACCATTTGAATGCTTTTTTCTATAATAGCCCTTCGTAAACCAGGTGACTTCCATTTGAAAATGTAGAAAAAAGAGAAAATGTCTCACTTTTTGAGAAAAGTTCAAGGTCAACACAAAAATGCAGTTCCTGCATGGCCTTTATTGGAGCAAACACATTATTTCAATAGTATATACTTTTTTGTTCTTCTATTTGGTGGTGAGATCCATCTACAATATCTATTTATAAATCAATCCTAATGTCTGTCCATCAAGTCATCGCATTGCCTCAAACAGTGACCAGAGACTTCATTTACTAAACTGAGTGAGAGTAGCACGCATTTATTGTGTTAGAGGTAAGGTGTGAGGTCTTTATTTGAAAATAAAGAGATAAAAAATTAAAAAATTACAACATGATATTGATATGTACATGTTAAACCATCTGTTAGGAGTGAGGTATTTACTTGTTCTGAGTGGATGACGACCCAAGTAAATTAATTGCAACGTGACATCCATTAGAAGTCCTTATTGAGGAAATAGAGTATCTTTCTGGACAGCACGGTCGGGAGTGGTTAGCATATATGCCTCACAGTCGAGAGGTTCTGAATATGAATCTCTGCTCAGCCTTCCTGTCAAGAGTTTGCGTGTTCTTCCCATGCTTGCGTGGGTTTTCTCTGCGTACTACGACTTCCTCCCACATTCTAAAAGATGCATGTTAGCTTCATTGAAGACTTGAAATCGTCCTGTTTGAACCAATTTTACTCAAATAGTCAGATATATTTACTTAATCAGCTGAGCGAACAAAAGCCATTAATTAAGGTTAAGGCCTGTATTCAAATGGGGCTTGTAATTTATGTTCGGCATCTTCTTGGGATGAGAAGTGTATTTGTTGTAATGATTGAGGCACAAGACAATTATTTGAGGAACTACGGTTTACCCGATGAGACCATGCGGTGTTAATTAGGGATATTTTTATGCATTTATTGTGCATATTCATATCACTATGACACAAATAAAGATATAATGTACCTGTCTGCACATATCTACTTGGCTGAGTGCTAGCTGTTACTGTACGTAGTGCATGTTAATGCGTGGTGTCCGAGCCTGGCCACTGCCTGTTCGCCACTCAGCTCCCCATATGCCGCTACCCCTGCGCTCCTCTCATCCAGCCGATGGGGGCTTGATTAAGCCTGACTTGTCACCAAATTACACACACAAAGTTTACATGCATTCCCCGGCTCTCCAGCTGTTGCAGATTTGTTGCAAAGAATAAATCTTGAAGCAGTTGACTGAGCAGGTCTGCTGCCTCACTGATAGGAGAGACGGGCGGCGGGGGAGAGGAAGTGTGTGCGTGTGTGTTGGAGGGATTGAAGATGTATTTTTTTTTTAGGGATTTAGACTGGAATATCACATGATGTTAGTATAGAGCATAAACTGAAAATCTGACCTTTATTTAGCCAGGGAAACCTTATTGTGCTTAAAAATCATTATCATTAGATTGGATTTTCATGAGAATAAGATTTTGTCCAAAGTTCACCGTTATTTGTTGAAAAATAACACTTTTTCCCATAGAAAATGATGTAATGACAAAGAATCAATTCCATGGTGAAACTAAGGCCATCACAAAACTTTTATTAAATTTACAGGAAATGATTTATGTAAGATTGTATCATTCTCAATGGCCATAAATGTGTAAAAAATAAGCTAACAGCATCTAACATTAAGATGTACAACATTAAGTTCTCATGAGGTTCGCTGAGTTATTATTATTTTTTTTTCCCGAAAATTATGGTCATACAGCAAATTGTAGAAACTCATGGGCAGTTGATTTCAGATGATTTACTATTTCTTTACTTTATGGTATATAAAAATACCCATCTTTCCTTTTTCTATACCACTTAGCCTGTTGAGAGTTGCAGGGAACTGGAGCCTATCCCATGTGACTTTGAGCAAAAAGCAAACTACATTCTGGACACATAGAAAGACAGACAACCATTCACACCGTCACTGATTGGGAAATGAAATCGTGTTTCCTGTATGGAAGTCAGGTGGGTTAACCATTACACAATGAGTCACTCACACCATTTCAAAATGCCCATATTCTGCAACCACTAACGACTTTGAAACAAAGACGAAAAATATCAAATATGCACATTGAGATCTGGAACGCACTGTGACAATCATTACTGCAAAATAGTCAAATTCAAGGTAATATGGAAATTAAGTTTTCTCTTGATTCGACTAAATAATGCCATGATGCCACATTATAATGCAGTAAGATAAGGACATAATGGCTGACATTTTCATGTATAGCAGATCTTATGTGTAAGACAACAATTGATAATATGTAGCCTATCTTATCTTAGAAAGATTATTTTCAAATATAAGTACAAGCAAAAGACAAGCCCTGGTTTTCATCAAGATGAGACATTGCAAAATGCCCAAAAAGTCAAATCTAAAGAAAAAAAAAGGATGTTTCCATCCAAAATGAAGCTATATAACCCCGCTTTTTACAAAATCCTATTTTAACCGGCTATTCACAGTTGTGTAAGAAATGTTTCCAACATTCAGTGACAAGAGGCTGGAATAAATAATGTGCAAGCAGATTTGGTCTGACATAAGGTCCATCCACTAGACTTTTTTTTTTTTTTCAGATAATGACACTTTTTTTGTGTTTCCCCTTCATATTTTTCTGATTACGATTTTCTCTTCGATCACCAGAGCAACTGTGGCAGTTATCAGTGTTCAGGCACCATTACCCCACAAGGCATGAATGAGCCTGAGTAATGAGCAAAAAGCCCCGCAGCTCTCTCGACCGTTGATCAATACCATTAAACAACGTGCATTTTCAAGCGAGCTGTGTTGGAGAGCACAGACACTTAAATAGATATTCCTCATAGCACTAATGGCTTTGAACTAGGCCTCCATTACCATGTATAAAATGTTGCTGATTAACATAATCAAATGTCTCTCAGTGGATTTTTTTGGGTGTCAAATATAATATGAAAAGACAGAAGGGTTGCTGATGTAATTAAGCCCATGCTATAATTATGACAGCCAGTCACATGACCTCTTCTCCGAACAAACCTGAATAAATAGTCCCATTATATTGATGAGTGCATTGTGGTTTTACATTTCGTCTCATGTTGCTACATACGCCAATAACGAGATACTACTTTGAAAGAGCTAACATGCTAAATGTAAAAAAAAAATAATAAAATAAAAATACAGAGACAAAAAGACAGAAAATAACCACAAAAATACAAACATGTATTTCTTCTCTTGGTAATAAAATGTATGTCTGTATTCAAGCAGAGTCAGAAAGATTGCTGAAAGAAGGGGCCATTATGATCAGTAGGTTTAATTAAAAACGTTTTAATTTGCATCTCGGGGCTCTCCTCACCACAACCATCTTGGCTAGCGGCACCATTCTCCCTCCATATGCCCAATAAATAAATAAAAAGATAAAAGACATTTGAGGGCCTGACAAATTATTATTATTATTTCACATACAATTAGCAGGATGCTAATGGCTACAGCATTGATTGGTTAGGCGCATTTAGATCAAGGTCATATTAAAATGTAATCAGAAAGCTTTGATAATTCCTGCTGGGCCATGAAATTAAAAAAAAGTAAATCGGAAAGCTGGGCTTAAATGTCCATTGGCGCTTCTGTAGGACTGGAATATTTTTGTATTGTATTTTTTTTTTTAAACAAACTAATTATAATCCCTCAAGGTGAAATTGCACACCACACAGAGAACCAGAGCCAGAATTTGTCACTGGTCATCTAAGCAACTTGAAGTTTAGGTTTTTCTGTGTTTGCATATCATTTATATTCCGATATCATCACTGTCCAATAAAAAGCATTTACCTCCAAGTTTACCTACCTTTTTTGTTTTTATCAAAAAATAAATAAGTAAATAAAATAATAAAAAAAATTAAAAATAGTTCATTTATTGTAGAAAAAGAAAAAAAACATACTAAATTTAAAGATTCACTGCTCAAAATCATGAAGAAAATCTTATGTCCCAATTCTGTATGTTTTAGGGCATTTAATTAGTTATGTGAGGGAATAATACAGAAATTACTCAAAAATTAATACATTTATTATATTTATTATTTACGTTGCTTTATATTATTTTAAATTACTTTTATTTAACAGTTGTTTTTCCCATTCATTTCCTGCAGCGCTTGTCCCTATTAGAGTCACAGTAAGCTGAAGCCTACCCCTGCTTATTTGGGCAGGAGGCTGGGTACATCCTAGACTGGCTGCTAGTCAATCACAGGGCACTGTAGAACACTGCACTAAATTGAAGACAAACAACCATTCACATCGATGGACAGTTTTCACTGACCCTAATAAGCATGTTTTTGGAATGTAGCGTAAACGTAAGCATTGGGAGTACATGAAAATTCCACACAGGAATGCTGGAGCAAACATTGGAACCCCGAACCCGTGAACTGTGAGGCAGATGAGAATTTTTATTCAAAAATTCTGAAACATACTTTTTTTCTATATCACTTATCCTGTTCAGGGCCATGGAGAGCAACATCCTGGACTGGTTGCCAGTCAATGAATCGCAGGGCGCATATAGAGATAGAAAAAAATGTACATTCACATGGTGACTGAGTAGGAAGTGAACCCACGCTACATGGACGGAAAACAGGTGAGTGTCGAACTGAAATTCCTATAAACTCACAAAATTGGAAGTTACGCTTTTCATTCTTGTATTCACATGCCCTGAAGTTATTGTTCATTGTGTCGTAACTATCGCACATCTATTGTGTTGCACAAACTTTAATAAGTTGTTGTTGCAAAACAGAGCGCTAATTGAGTGACTCATGTTAAGGATGGCTAATTGATCGGAGAAATTGTGTCAGCGGGAGCGTGATTAATGGCTCAATGATGAGCTGGTTGGAATCAAACAACGGCATCATAATTATCCGCTTCACACCGCGAGAAGTTGCTGTCACTCAAAGCAATTTCCACAACTCAAACACGAAATCTGCTCAATAATTCATTCCGGGGGGAGCTATAACTACTGTCTTGACGTAGAATTGAGGTGTGTTTAAGATTTGTGGCGTTTATGTGGAGCCATTGGCTGACAAGTAATGAAGATATTAGTTTGGTCTACGTAGAAATAAATGACTAAGGCACATAATATGAAGTAAAAAATAAATAAATTAATTAAAAAAAAAAAGCAAAGTATCTTCTTGTCAGTTTAAGGAACCCACATTTCATGCCTGCAGACATCATCCACCATATCCCGGAAACCTATGTGTGTTTAGGAATGACTCCATGCGGTGCCTGGGAAGATATCGCCACACATCCAAAAACATTCCCCTTCAACGGCGGCTCAACTCCTCCGCAGCAACTCTGATAGGTTAATCCCTGTATCACACTTCAACACCAGTTCACTAAGCGGCTTAAAAGGACACATTAGAACAGTGACAATGACCTGCTAATGGTGTTACATTTCTCTGAAGCATTATGAGCTATCTTTGTCACCTTTATCGCATAATGAGATCTGTCAATTGGTGGGGAAAGGAAGAAGATCACATGCGGCGGTGGCCAAGGACATTGATGTTTTACATAATAAATAGTGACATAGAAAGGTGCAGGAAGTAAAAAAAAATTCCTTTTGCCCTCTTCTGTTTGCAGTGCAGGCAAGAGAGAGGGCAACTCCACGGGGCCTTGAAACCCCGTGTCGCCATTTAGATTACTCAGTGTTGAACCTGAACGAGATCAATGAACGAAAGTTCATGAACTAGTTAATATTTTGTGCGAATGTGAATGGTCTTTTTTTTTTTTTTTTTTTTTTTTTTTTAAATGAGGAATTCAAACAAAATCAGGACTTTTGTCCTTAATGTGCAAAGAAAAACATGCAACACAGTATGGCAGGAACAATGGTGAAAGGACATTGATAACTTTGCATTACTCGCAGCTCCCCATCCATCCATCCACTTTCTGAACCGCTTATCCTCACGAGGGTCGCGGGTGTGCTGGCGCTTATCTCAGCAAACTCTGGGCGAGAGACGGGGTACACCCTGAACTGGTCGCCAGCCTATCGCAGGGCACATTCTGCAGAAACAACCATTCACACTCACATTCACACCTAAGGGCAATTTTGAGTCGTCAATTAAGCTTCCATGCATGTTTTTGGAATGTGGGAGGAAACTGGAGTACCCAAAGAAAACCGACACAGGCACGGGGAGCACATGCAAGCTCCACACAGGCGAGACCGGATTTGAACCCGGGACATCAGAACTGTGAGGCAAATGTGCTAACCAGTTATCCACTATTCCACCCTTCCTCACATCTTTGGTTGACCAAATTAACACAACATTTTATTCTTATATAATTTACATTAATATTATATTATTATATATGATTAACATTTGTATTCTTATATTATATTATCTATTCTTATATTATAAACCAAAATAAATTCCATATTATGATGTTGTGATCGTATAGAGTTTTAACTAAAGCATTCTGATACAAATAATTTTTCTAGTAATCAATTTTTACAATTATGTACTGTATTACAAAAGAACCACCGAAGAACACATTCACTCCCATTTACGCAGTGTCCCTGAACTCACCACATGTTCTCACGCACACGTTTTTCCTCATGTTTTTTAGATTTTAGGGTGAAAACTGCAGCTGGCTACTAGTGTGGACTGGGAAAATAAAATGCCAGTATTTTAAGGGGAATAGCCCGTCAGCAACATTGACAACACATTGAGAAAAAACAAAAAAGAACTATGAAGTAGTTCATTTTTGGAATGGTGAACTTACCGTATTTTCACGACCATAGGACGCGCCGTATTAAAAGGCGCAGTCTCAGTTACGGGGTCCATTTCTGCATATAACACATACACAAGGCGCACCGTATTATTGGGCGCAGGCATGGTAAAACATATGCTAACTTAAAACATACAGTAGCATGCATGCACGCTAAAACAATGTTTTTAAAAAGGCAGCGGGAGCAAAACTGAGTTCGGTTGTACTTTATTGAAGTATTTAACAATGTACTCACATTATTTTTTTATCAATCTTCATCCACAAATCCATCAAAGTCTTCATTTTCTGTATCCGAAATGAACAGCTGGCCAAGTTCTCAATCAAACACGCCAGGTTCGAGTCGGTCTCGTTGCCGTGCGAAAGCTCGGACAACAGTGCAAGCAGACCCGTTAGCCCTAGCATCCACAATCCATTCACAAATTGTGGCGTAACTCGCCCGGCGCTGCCTCCTAGTCTTAGAAAAGATGTGTTCGCCATCTGTCTTCCATGGCTCCCACGTCACTCACTTCATTTTGAATACCCTGTTTACACGGATGCCCAGCGGTTCGTCAAGCCTCCCGGAATGATGGCAAGCCCGAGTTATTGCACTCAGTCGAATGGTGACTTGAGACGCTTCTCCTGTTCCTATTCTTTGCTCATTAATTCATTACTCGAGTTGGTCTTCCAACTCGGGCCACCTTGCCTTATTTCCGCGTTTTGTTTTTCTTTTTTTTCCCACGGAAACTCCGCTTCGTCTTCTTGACTTGGCGAGGCTCGTTTTCCTGCTTCCTCCACTAGCGAACCATGGATTCTTGAATTCTCTCGCGGCTGCTCGATTCCCATGTTCCTCTGCGTAACTGATAGCTTGCAGTTTAAACTCTGCTTCGTAAGCGTGTCTCTTCGTAGGTGACATTTTCGGGGACCTTAGCCAAACCGATGTTGTTTTGCACAATGCACACCCCGGAAATGCTCCCAGTCAGTCAAACGGTTAAAAAAAATACAATTAAAATATTTTTTAAAAATGTTTAAAAAAAAAAAAACAGAACTGTATACCTACTCGGGGCGTGGCTAAGCGTCCTACTTCACGCACCCTTCCCCTGTCCTCAGCCACGTCCGCTATTCCTCTGTGTAAGCGACGTGTCTGCAGGAAATGCTAAAAAATAAAATAAAATTTAAAAAAAATAAAGTTAAGCGCAGCGCTCATCACACAACAACCTTTATAGATATATATATATATATATTATTGAAACTCGGTGCACACATAAGGCGCGCCGCATTATAAGGGGCCCTGTCCATTTTGGAGAAAATTTAAGACTTTATGTGCGCCTTATGGTCGGGAAAATACGGTAGTTAAAAATTTTGACTGATATTGTGATGAGAGAACTTTGTTGTCCATAAAATGAGTGAAAATGAATAACAACTGGTAGATGTTCAAGGCGTGACAATAAAGAAACATGACTGTGACAGTCATGCTCATGACACAATATTTTGCAACATCTCACCACCATTCAGCTACAATATTGTTCACTTCACTCACTCTGTGCTACTTTTTCAGGCGTTTGTGCAGCACACTGCTGTCATGCATTGTCAAACAACTGGAGGTGGCCCAAACATGGAGCAAAGAGTCCATCTGAATTTGATAGTCTCCTTTCTTTATTGTCACACCTCGTATAAACCACATAAACAAAGACACTAACCCAGACAGTAATGTTGTTGTCGTCTAGTGCACTAATCCAAAAAGCGCTAAGCACTATTACTTTTAATTATCCCTGACAGCCACTTGCTTTCGTCTACACAAAGCACATGCAAACGAGCTGTTCGGCTCTGTCACCAAGAAACAGAAGAGGACGGCACAGTGCCCGCCTGCCTGCTGAGAAGGCCTTTCCCGTGCATGACACGGACATGGGCTCCGGTGACCCGGCCGGTTGCTCGCCTACGTCTCCTGGGCGGCTGAACGCGCCGGCGCCCGCCATGTGGCATCTGCTGCCATGAGGCTGGGGGGGCTGGCCCTCTGTTCGCGAGTGGCGGCACATTTCTAGTGTTACCTAGCAAACCGTTTTCTGAACAGGAAGTGGCAAGGTCACCCTGCACTCGGCTTGAAAGACCACCACCTGCCACATTCTGCTCGGCTGTCACACTACACCCAGAAAGGTGGGGGACGGAATGAGGGCTCCATGTGCAAATCTATTATATTTTCTTTTATTATTTGCAAAAAAAGCTTGACATCTGCAATTATGAAAGATGAAAATAAATCTATAGTCTCTTCCAGAATGGTGACATTTTGTACATATTTTATTGTGAAAGCCAGAGAGGGCAAAAGGTGGGGGGGGGGGGCTAGGGTGTCACGTTTACCCCTGAAGGTTACTTGTAATCCCTTGCATAGTTTATTCAAATAGTGCCCTAACCATAGTCCCAGGATTTTTCCCTTACAGCAAGCAAGGCATGACCTTTACATTTGATGCTTGACAGTTCTTCACAATCGCCCAAGCAGAACAGATGAATGCATATTTATGTGTTTGTCACCCAGCAATGGATGCTCTTTATCTCTTTGAGAACAAAAGACTGAAAGAACGACAGCTCTTTGCAAGACATCTACACACATGCTTCTTGATTCTCTAGAGTTTTGTTTTAATGTTATTTCCAACACCAATAATACAAACACATTTGGACTCAGTCAACAAGATTTAAATATTTGTTTTACAAGAAGATATATTCTAGACTGAAACTTCCCAGTCCAATCCAATTAATGCAAGCGTTTTTTTTAAAAGCAACGACTTATACCGAAGGTTAAACATTTGTCAAATAATAGTGGTACATGCTGTCAAATTAAAAAATTATGATCTGATCCAAATGATTTGACATTAGAGCTCCTGATCCAGCATGCACATAGTAAATTTCCCTGAAATCAGATACACTATGACTGCAGACGTATAAGCATGTTAAACGGATTTTACATATTGCTTCCAAACGTTCAATCTGGATTACATACTGACACAAATTGGTTTGTCGTTACAGATTCGCTTACTTCATAAATGGGATACTAACTGAAAGCAGAGAAATAGGTGCCTGAGCATATTTAATGGTATTTCTCATGTTAAATGTGAAAGTTTTCAAAATGATTTTGTCCTAATAAATTGGAGTCTTGCGTTAGGAAGGCATAAAAAGTGCATCAAATATCTGAAGAGAGGTGCTTAAAGTCAACTACTACATATTTTGTGATATTGTAGTATTTATTTATTTTATTGTACTATTTTTTTTATGTGTCGGTTACAATCCACGTGGAATCTACAACCGAGGAATCATTAAAAGATACAAATTAATATAAGAAAAACATGTAGATTTCAAGTAGAACGCAACCTTTGAATGGACAAATGTTCTGATAAACATTTTTTTTTCATTGGTAAGAACCTATAATGGATCAGGTATCAGCTTTCCAGTTTCTCAATTGCATTTGTTTAAAAATATACATTCCCTTCAGGGTTTAAATCTGTGAATTTGAGAAATATTTTTATATAAACACCTTTTCTGTCACGCACTATTAAGATTTAAGGGAAGCTAGATGAACAGAGGCGCATGAACAGCTCTAAATTAATATAATTGTATTTAAATGTTGCAGAAAATACCGGCGACATCCTATTGTTATTTCAGCCTACGCTATGTTCTATTTAAGAACTGGGTTATAATTGTATTGGTGTTCATGCATCCCGCTAATCATGCTGTGTGCATGTGTGCGTGTGTGTGTGTGTGAGGGAGCCAACATGGCACTGTATTCACTGGGTCACGCTCACCAACACTCACATTCAAGGTTGCCTGGGGTAAGTGTACAAGGAAACAAGGTGAAGTAGACTAAACAGAAGTCCCCCCCATCAAGGTCTAGGATGAGCAGCAGCACAGAATTAGATATGTAACCTTACTCCTTCCAGAAATAACTGCAAAAAAATGCATTTTGAAGCATTTACAAAGGTGCATGCCTTCCTGCAGCATCATTGCAAACAACTAATTGGACAAGCACACCTCAGTGACGCAGAACTTCTACACTGCACCATTAAAAGGTCCTGACTCACCTTGTTTCAAGCGCAAAGCCTAATTGCCAGCTTCCCAGCAGCTGGCAGCGGGATGCATGTACTGTGAAGGCCGATAACAAGCACAGGATTAAAAAATAAAAATAAAATTAAAAAAAGACACAAAAACCCATCTCGCTCATAACAGCGACTTGCTGTATTCTGAGATACAGCAGGAGACAGATAGGCCCACAATGCCCTCTGTGACTCCTCGCCATACGTTTGACTCATAAATGCAGCTATTATTCTAGCACCCGCCCGGTCAATCTTGAGTGTCTCCTATAAAAAGGAGTCATTATTCAGAATGAGGTGCCCAAGTCATTTAGCGCTATAAATGAGGTACTCTTCAGACCTCCACAGTTCACCCGAGACTCATTCTGACAAATTGTTAAAATCAGTGATGAATGGTGGTTGTGTTCACCAAGTGATACATTGGTGTTGTTAAAGGTTAATAACCACCATGGAACTTGCTTTAGGCAATTCAGAGAAGAGTACAACATGTACTCCCTTGTGAAGTCTCCCTCACTGCAGGTTAAATGCAGATGAATGAAATGATGCATCTAACAAAAAATAAAAAAATTACTGAACGTAGCTCACTTTCTTCTTTTTGTATTCTGGTTGCCGACTTTGAGAATTATTGAATAGTCATACCAAACTGAAGTATGTACTGATTTACAACCGATTGCGGTGACATGGTCATCATCATAGTTCTCCTCTTTGCCTTCACTGTGTTGGGATAACACAAAAAAATAAAAATAAAAATCTAAACATATTTGGAGCTCACCAAGGCCCAGATCAATTTAAGTGCAACAAGACACCTGAATATTTCATCTTTCATGCAACGTAAATGCATTTTTACTCACTTTTATGCCAATATCATTTAATGTAAAAAATATATTCTTGCTTATTATTATTAAGATAGTATTGCTTTTGTTAGTAAGCAAACAATAGTGACTATTTTCACTGATAGCTGACTTCAAAAAAAAAAAAATAAATAAATTAAAAATATATATATATATATATATATATATATATATATATATATATATATACCCATCAATTTATTGCTAATTATTGTAATTGCTTTGCAAATTAAGAATTATGTATAAGTAAATTGTAGCCCTCTGAGGTCATCCAAAACTGCAACATGGCCCGCGATTAAACAAGTTTGACACTGCACTTATTTAATGTTGAAATGCTAACTAGGCTTAAGTCTCACAAGAAATACTGAAATCCCGTGACATATATTGATATCTCTGTTTTTTGGGGGAGACTTTTGAGGTGCATTTTTACTTAGGGATGTCAAATTATTGCGTTAACTGTGATTAATTAATTACATTCAAATTTAGTGTGCTGTTTTTTTTCATCGCATTAATCTACTTTTTAATCTTTGTACTGTTCCCTGTATGCCAGCAAATTGTGTCTTTTGAGAGCGGACTTGTATTTGAGTTGCTTTGTATCCCTCTACTGGTGTTTCAGAGTACATTTTTACAAGTTAAATTTAGTCCTCTGCTGTGATACGCAGCAGGTCAGGTTTAGCCAACCACATCAACGCCTGCACAGCTAACGTTAGCAGCAAAGCAATCGCCAAAACTCTTTGCCAAAGTAAACTTCGCCTACACCTCGCGTATGAGTAAGTCTGTACACCGACAGTCTGACCAATTTACTTTTGGATGAACAATGTTATTTTTGATGTGCTAACTTACAGCAATGTAATTGGCATTTTATACGTATTATCTGAAAATGAAGAAAAGCAACAAGTTCAGTCTTCAATACTTGTATATTGTTGAGAAAAGTATGCTTACCGTTTTGAATGACTTAACTTCAGTACTTTAAGACCCAATGTTTTTATTTAGGATTTTTTTTATTTAGCATTACATCTGTTTATGTCTGTTAAAAATAATAAATGACTTTATAAAGCTACTTTTGGGTTATATATATCAATCTTTTGATCTGCCACAATAACCTAACGATTTTAAATTAAAATATCTCAAATTTAGGGCTTTTTTTTTTCTAGGTGAGATTAAAAAAGATTAATTGGATAAACGATCATAAATAATTAATCACTAATGTTTTTGAATCGCTTGCCAGCACTATTTTTACCACAAATTTGGTTCATTCCAAATTGTACCATCAACTTCAGAGGTTCCACTGTGTTTGGCTATCCCACTGGGGAATATGAAAATTGCCTCCAAGGCTTTTTACCCCACAGTTTATAGTGGATGCCCCTCTGGGGCACAGTTGACCACTTGCACGTCAGGATGGGGCTTTGGGAGGTGGGGTGCGTACCTCACAGTGCAAACACATCACACTGTTGCCTTCCTTTCACTGCTGACCCCAAACTGAAAAGGAAAAACAACAAGAACTTGTTTGTGCACATGACTCCAATGACAAAAATGCTTGGTTTGCAGCAAATCTGCACAGACATATCGGTAGCCAACTTAAACAAGATTTCAACAACAATGTTGGCGGGTCCATGCCATCAAACTCCAATTTTCTTCTATTGTTTTATACATAACATAGGTCAAAAGGAGTCCCTGACATGGTTTCTGTTTGACATCTATGCGGTTTATCGATTGCAAAAGGCAATAAACGTCATAAGGCTTGCAAAACGACCAGATCAGATTTCCATGTGTTTGTGACGTAGATAGTTAAAAATTATTCAAGTACATGCTCACTTATTGAATATTAATAAAAATCGATCCATCTCAATTGCCAGACGTAAAAGACCAACTAGAATAGCTTGAAAAAGGGCATCTTAGGCATTTCTGACCCAAATTATCTTGCACCCAACAAAATATTATGAAAACAAAAATATGGCATGGACCTTTACACAGAAAATAAGCGGTACAGAAAATGAATGGATAGATAGACAAACAACAACAAGAGGACTATGTCAAACTCGCATGTCAAAAGCAAATCGGTTATACTGTATATAAGCCATCCAAGCACTCTCAATACCGCTTAGCCTGTTCAGGGTTGCGGGGCGCTGGAGCCTATCCCAGCTGACTTCGGGCAAAAGGTGGACTACACCCCAAATTGACCCACACCAAAGTCGGGCGATTGGACCACTACACTATCAGTGACTATATAAGACGTACAGACCACCATACTGTATGACTGCTGATCCGTCTTTTGGAATTGGAAAAAGCCTCCTCAAAAGCAAAACACACATGGAGACTTATTCCTCTGACACTCTCATGAGGTAGGGTGACATCTCACATCACAGAATGTGTGACAGCCGTGCAAACTCACGCAAATATTGGTTCAACTCTCAGTCGTCAAATCATCTAACTTTAGAAGTTTAATCTCATCGGACAGTACTGGAGGACAGAGTGGAACAGATAGCCTTTGAGCCATTTTTTACAATCCAACTTTATTTCTTAATTACAAAAACAAGGGATAATAAATATTTTCTGATAAGGAAGTCATATCAGTGCAATGATGTATGTCTACTTCGGCGAGTCAAAAATAGGTCTTGTTTAAGCTTTGGGAAAGATCCTGGTCTGGGTTGAAATAAGCACTGCTGTTTATGTTCACACTTGCGGTCTCACCTCTCCAGTTGACACAGTGACAGAACCAACAAAAGAAATAGTGTGAAGGGAGAAACTAAGCACAGACAGTGACGAAATTGTTCGTAAAAACTGCTTGACCTTTTATTTATTTGCCTGAATGAAACTTCTGTCATATTGCAATAGGGCTGAAAAAAGATAAAGATAGATTAAAGTCAAGCTGCACATGTGGTTTAACAGTAAAAATGTGGATACTTTGTCCAGCTGGCCTTGTAAAAGTCACGGACACTGGTGAGGGCCAGGGCAACACTATTTGTCATAATGTCAACAAATTCAGTAATTAATGGTCCATAGCCTATCATAGCTCCCCAGTTTACGCTACCAAGTCGCCATTCTCTGCCCACTGTGCTCTGGAAGTGTAGGAGGAGGCTTACGTCTCCATAAATGTTTAATCCCTCATCATTAAGACCGTCATTTGCTTGCAGTGACAAATGTGCCCCCCGTTAAACCCCATGAAGGTTCTTTCTAGAAGTTAACAACTTCCATTAGCCCAGCTATAGAAACGATACATGCTCACAAAAAAAAAAAAAAAAAAAAAAAAAAGAATCACATTTAATGTAAAATTGTATCTTTACAAGAGACTGTTTATACGCCCATGTAAATGTGCATGCATCTGGGCATGTGTGAGTTTATGTTAGCCTGAATTTGATCAGCTGTAGCCTGCTCAGTGTTTACAAGGCCCAGGGAACAATGACAGTGTGTAATCAGGGGCAGTCCAGCCAATACTGGCTTGTCCCAAACACAGCTGGCACCAGTGGGCTCAGAATTGAGCTTGAGAACCACGTTCCTTTTTGATTGATGTGAGAGCGAGTCTGTGGGAGACTGCCAGTCCTGCCCCTGTGCACCACCAAAAGAGGGAAACGTGGATGAGAAAGGGCCTGCCCAAATATTGGTAAGTGTGTGCAAGAGGGGATACACATGACAATGGAGGAGGAAGTTATCCATGTTTAATTAGAGCTTCAGTTCTGTGACCTTTCATTCATGACAGAGGCAGACATTTAAAAGGGAACATACAAACTGGGAAAACACTGGCAAGGTCTCGTCTGTGTAATATTGTGGTTCAGGATATATACAGTGGGATCTTTGAATACAATGCACTGGTCTACCTCTGATATGTTGAGCTGTACCTTATCATTCACTTTATTAAGCACATCAGTGTATAAGTCACTATTTTCATTCGTCATAACTGTCACAATTGAGCTTTTCGTGGTGCTGGCAAAAAGTGGAGGCAAGCGGGAGTGGACCCAAATGCAGGTAAGCGGAGAGACGAGGTGGTAGTGCAGGAGTCTCAAAAACGGATTTCGTTTCAAAAGCAAAAAAAGACAAACAAGCATCATGGAAGCCACCACTAAATTAACCAAGTCCAAAAATCTAAATTCAAAGAAACACTAGGGATAACTTCACTACAACCAAAAATGTAACATGACACAGGAAACATGACTTATAGTGATATGCACCAACACAAACCTGAAAGAAAGTAGGGAACTAAATACAAACAAATTGAGGAGACAACGAGGCACACCTGCATTAGAGACATGTGGCTGGAGGGAGCTGACTGGTAGACAGAAGGACTGGGCTGACGAGAACAGGTGGAAACGAAAACCTAATGAGGGAGACAAGACATGAACATAGAACAAAAGAAAATGAGACATGAAACAAAAATAAATATAATCTGGACAAAAACACAGATCATGACAATAACGTTGTTCACACATAAGTGGTACCGTTTATAAACTGCACATATTACAAATACAGTGGTACCTTGACTTACGAGTGCCTCAATTTATGAGTTTCTTAAATTATGAGCCATCGCTTGGTCGATTTTTTGACATATGTTACGAGCGAAAATTCAGTTACGCCACCGTTCGAGTGAAGTGGGGAAAAAAATGAGGGCCACGGTTGCCGATGCACTTTCAGCTGTTTATTGCACGGGACAAACACACAAATACAAAATGAGAACACAAGGATTAACTCTAACATCAGCTTCTCATGTCACTTACCATGCCATTCCTCTTAAAGGCACACGTTAATCACACAACTAGTACAAAGCAGTAATTACACTTTCACAAAACTAGATTATTTCTTTAAATTCAGTTTTATTATATTTTTATACAATACAGTGCTATTTTTCTATATTAAAAGCACAACAAAAAATAATGGTGTTTTTGGGGGGGCTGAAATGGATTAATGGCATTAAAAAAAGAATTTGATATATGGAATATGGAATTAATTATTATATGGAAATATATTGTCAGTTAATTGATGACTCAAAATTGTCCGTAGTTGTGAATGTGAGTGTGAACAGTTGCTTGTTTATATGTGCCTTGCGATTGACTGTCGACCAGTTCAGGGTGTACCCCGCCTCGAGCCCAGAGTCAGCTGGGTGAGACTCCAGCACCCCCGCCACCCTAGTGAGGATAAGCGGTATGCAAAATGGATGGATGAAAATATATTGAAAGAGGGCTTCGTATCATTAATGTTGTTCATCATGTACACAGTAGTTTAATTCAACATATTAACACAATGGAAACCTCCTAAAACTGCTCAATTTTAACATCTGGACTGCAGCAAAACATTTTAGAGCTTCTGCTCATTAGAATTAAGCAGGGTTGTGGACATCAAACAATGCATTGCAATTCGTAGAACAGTGACAATATGGGGGACGACTTTTAAAAGTTTTATTGATTTTCTAAAGGTATCATTTCCTTTATGTAGTGTCTGGTTAATTGGATTCTATTATAATTGGATTTCACATTCTGAGAAACACATTTCTGAAATATAGTTTAGTTTCAGTTGAATGCAGTGATTAACGTTTTGTAAGATCCCCAACTAAATTCACATGACTCATTGCATCAATGCCCTTGCTAAATCAAGGCACCAGTAGTTAGTCTGACAACAGTATTCTCTCAACTCTCGCATGACAATATCTCACGTATTCACACTCCACTTTGTTGTACAAATGTGGGGAAGGGAAAAACAACAATTTTACAGGAGTGCTGGCATCAGGTGCAAACCCCATATCTCCAAAACCACCACTTTTCAGGAAAAAAGCTCGAGCCGTTAACATTCCATCGTCAATGAGAGCAAGCCATTTTCAACACTTTATATTGGGCAATAACATACTCATGTTGGGACTGAGCAATAGTATCGATTTGTGCAAAACTATGAATTGTCCAAATTTGGACATAAGAGGTTTTGGCCCAATGCCAGCGATAGTTACTTTGTGAAGTTGTATTCAACACGTGCACTCAAGTGTTAGGACAACATTTCTGCAATCAAAGTAGTAATTATAGTATTTGCACAAATGGCGGCGGACCCCGAACGGATGCCGTGCCCCTACTAGTCCCAGGTGCATCATCCACTTTAGAAAAATAAATGCCTCCCTTTAATAGACTTGTTTCTTTCCCCACCAGGACACGCACAATTGTTCAAAGGCAGAGTGCTGAGCACATTTGATCGACTGTACATTGTTAACCAAAACAGGAGCACCTATGGATGCACGTAAACACTCTCCAAAATGAATTAAAGTGTGGAAAATAATAATGTTTGTGTCCCTGTTAATGTGCAGGGGAGCTGCGTGACTTTAATTGTTCCACCCATTTGGCCTTCTCCATAGTCGTGTTATTTAATTTTGTTTTAAAATCCGGTTTCACTTGTCATACATTTTACTATATCAGTGATATTGTTTAATGTCATTCAAAAATACAATACAAATGAAGGCCCCTCTCTTCATCGCATATGCAGGAGATTAAATACATAACCTTCTTCACTATTTGTAGGAATCGTGTCACCAGCTGCAAATTATGTATTGTGTTTTACATTCATACTATTTTAAAAAAGCATACTGTACTTTAGAAGTGTCTTGTAACAAATGTATAGGTACCTATGGCCTCTCTTTGTCCATTTGTCCAACACAATCTTCAAGAGTACACTTCCAAGGGAAGAATATTGTGGTCCAATCACCTGGTGTGAAAATGTCAACCCTTCCCTCTGACATTTAGCCTTACACCACAGGGGTGTTCCTCTAAAGTGCATCATATCAACAGCAACACGCCATGCCATTATAATGTCAGGTCGCAAATATAATGCTGAGCTGACATCAAGTAAAATCACAAATCTTTTTAAGACATGCGCCAGCACACAGGAAGAGGCATTACACAGGATGCGGTATCTAAGAGACAGCATTCCTCTCCCTCTATCCTTGCAACCTATTTTTTCCTTCATCATCCCCTCCTCCACCTCTTCCTCTTCCACCCATCACCCCCTTCCCCAGGTGGCTGTGAGGCCCGGCCTGTCTGAAATGTGATAGGCATAATCCCATTTAGCCTAATTGCATCTGCGGGAGAGCAGCCCTATGTGTCCCACTGCGTGCCGACCAAACCCCATCAGACGACATTATATGTACACTCACGGCTCATAGGAAGCTCCCTAAAACACAGCAGTGCATGTTGTTGTTGCGTGCCATATGCACTGCACTGCAAAGTCCCAGTGCATTTCTTTGTTTGCCTCCCAAAAGTAAAACACTGGCTTTGCTGCGCATTGGTGGGGGTGAGAGTGGGTGGGGGCTGGCAGGGTTGGGGAGCTACACCCAGTCTGCATTAGCACAGATGAGACAGAGCAGTCAGACAACCATGTTAAGAGAAGCGTACTCCGGCAAATGGCCTAATGGAAGGGCTGAGGGGTGTAATTTGCGCGTGTGTGTGTTTGTGTGTGCACATCCGTCCTTCCGAGGAGGGGGGGGGGGGGGGGGGGGGGCTGCGATGCAGTGGGTGCCGCCACGGGGAGGCCTGGGGAGTGGTCCACTGCGATTGAGGTCGTAATGACACTCGCAGGCTACAGCTCACATTTTATTCACACTAGACTGGAAAGGGAATTAGGCATGGGGGCCAGTGGCATAGCAGCAACTAATCATCATGCGAGAGTCCAAATAAAGCTCCCCTTGCATCGAAGCTTTATTAAGTAATAACAAGGATTTGGGAATATGGATTCTATGATGCACATACTGTACTGTATATGTTAGAATTTTGTATTATAGCTGGGTTGTATCAAGATATTTTGCAGGCACAGTGACATACTGAGCTCTTCTAGGCCACAGATCAATCAGCAACACAAAAGAAAATCAATGTCCTAGAACTGAGTTACTCCCCCTCTGAGTGCAGATCATTATATTCTGACTTGAACAGAAGAAGAAAGCAAAGTCCCCTGTGGTGGAATTTAGCTCAACCAAGCAATGCATAGCTGACATTGACATAGCAACAGTCTTATTCTACATGAGACCATATTTGCAAGATAGTATTTATATAATTAAGACTTCATATAGAATCCTGTTAAGATGGCACAGAATCTATTTTGAGTGAGCTGATGACATAAAAATAATCTAATAGTCTATCCATGTACCACCATCGGGAAGTAATTCACCGATTTAAAAAAATTGCATTTAAGGAAAATGTGAATAGAATCCAACACATTCCCTCTTTGTTAGGTGCAATCCACTTTTTTTTAGCATTTGTACTTATTAGGGTTGTGAGTAAGCCTGAAGCCTATCCCAGCTGACTTTGGGCGAGAGGCAGGGTACACCCTAGTTTGGGATCCTGACAATTGCTGGGCACACATGAACAAACAACCATTCACCCTCACAATTACACCTATGGACAATTAATCGTCTTCAATGAACCTAACATATTGTGCTGCCCAGGAGCAATGTCAAACTACCAAATTCAGAAGGAGCTGGCCTTGCGTTCTTGGCAACAAGTCTCACTGACCATATGTTGGTCTGGACGTAGTTGCAAATCGAAGACGTGCTTTTTGCTCATCTTATGTCGTTCCCTGTCAATTCTGTGGGTCATAGCAGCAAGTATCATATCGTTCGTCATGCACTGGTGACTATTCCTGCCTATGAGAAATCAAGGCCGCTGGTAAAATTATTCAACATGATGTCATAGCTATGGGAGGCTGAGCTACAGCAAAGCAGATATGTGCTATGGCACCTGCCATGAGAGAGAGAGATTGTCCCACCCCATTGAAAGTATAAAACAAACAATTAACGGATTAATTTATTTTCTCCTATTGCCGATCAAGGAAACACAGTTAAATACCCATCTGTAATAGTCATGTCATATGGGTTAATGCCCTCATCATGTTTCAATTGGAAAATGTTTGTCTGGGGGAACATTGCAATTGTTTCTGCTTTGGCTAATGACAAAAAAATGCAACTTTCTTTCTATGAAATTGCACACCAGAATCTCAAATAAAAATGTGAATCAGAATCTGTGAACAGAGATTATTAACATGATAATAAAGAGCACCCCTATGTATGATCAATATCACGTGCATATACAGTAAGTGCCATTCACTGCATCATATTCAGATGTGCTCCAGATGGCCACACTGTTTTGGAGATGGGGACAAGAGAACCCTCCATCACCTGTTCTTTGTGCGCAAGGATACTGCAGTATTGCGTTTTCAAAACCAGACAGCTTGCATGTACCTCTCCCATATAAGAATAGCCATTACATTACAGAATCTCCAGCTGTTCCTTTATCCCCACTCAATCCAGTCATTAAAACTTTCACATCTTTTCAAACATTTGTAGAGAAAGCTGCCAAAGCACGCTCGGTGTGCGTGTCGCAAGTGGACGGCTGGAGAAAATTTGTGATGTGAGAAGTTTTGGGTTTGCCAGATGACTTGAAACATTTCCATCTTGCAGTTGTTTCAGAAAGTCCATATACTGTATGTGGTATTACACTGCACGAATAGAGCAGATCCACATGCGGCCAAGCCCTCTAGGCCCACCACTCAAGGTGTGTGTGGGAGAAAATTCGATTACACTCATGTTAAAGCAATTTCCTGTGGAAATTCACTCCTTGTCCTCTGTTGTAGGTGAGCTCCCCGCGGACACGAGTGTCTTCTCAAAGAAATGACGCACCTATAAACACAAGCCTTAAAGCAGGAAAATAGAGCCAAAATGCAATTAATATGCAAATTCAAGGGTGGAACTTAATGGGGAGGCTTAACAAACATTCATGTGTCTGTTTTCACATTGTTTTGGTCTAACCTCTGTCTGTCCAAAGTCAAAGCTTTGGGGAGATGAAGCTCTCGCGTGGATGCTGCTGCTAATTGATTATTTTACTGGGAGAAGTGGGACAGTAAAGGGCCAAGAGTAAGCGCTCTTTGTCATCACGCTGAAATAATTCATGTTTCTTCCTTTTATGTTTGTCATTTTACCGCAGGTGAGCAGTTCACTCGGAATCCAGTGAGCTCACCATGGGTGTCGGGAACATAGTAATGGAGGAGCGGATGGAGGACAAGGAAGAGAGGTAGAATAGGTTGCCCGAGGCGACAGAGGGAGGGAAACAGAGAGGCTAGGAGTACGCACTCAGACTGGGAATTCATTTGGCATTCCCGCGTCAAGTCATACTTCAAGGGGCTTAGCGGAGGTGTGGAGAAGAGCGGAGAGAGGAGGCCTCTGATAGAATGACACGCCTGATGAGAGAGGACGAGTAGAAAGATAGCGACAGAGGCAAAATATAAAAAAGATGGACAGACTGGCGTTGGAATCCTAAGGGTCGATGCTTCAGTCGATGGATCTAAGTCACCGGAGTGGCGCAAACCCTTCTCCTCCCCCCTTTACCGCTATTCGAATGATTCATCTGTCGCCTGCAGCGACCCGTCCTTCTCCGCCATGATTCACACCCAGTCCCCTGGCTAAATGATCGCCGCTGTCCCTCTGAGAGTTCCATCATTCTCCCTCCATCTTCAGTTATCATCAAACAAGTATATGAGCTGAGACCACAACTTGATTGCATTGAGGAGCCCAGCTCAGCAGTTTTTGAGACCATATTCACACACACACACACACACACACACACACACACACACACACACATATCACATATATACCTCATATTATATATACACGATATATATATATATATATATATATATATATATATATATATATATATATATATATATATATATATATATATATATATATATATACACACACGCACGCGCGCACACACACACACACACACGGCTGGCCTTGATAGCACTTTTGCAGGAATAGTTCTCCATCTTAAAATGCTTGAGTGTTTACAAGTGATGATGCAGAGGCGATTTAGTGGAGGGCAGCGTAATTCCACTGGCAGGACACTATAAATGTTGATTAGATGAAGGTTGAGTGGAATATTTAATCACCCCGGGCCCATTTGCTATTCTCGTCACTCTTTCATCACGTTACCTCTGGTGGGGGTCGAGATCACGGCAACGGTTCACACAGAGTGATAACATAGACCTCAGTCCACAGTTATGCGATCACATGCTGGATGATGACTTGAGCAAAATGAAGGCCAGCACAGTGGAATAGCCAAAGGTACCTTAACTTACGACTTTAATTTGTTGTATATCAAATAAATTTTCCCCATTGAAATGCCATTAATCCATTAGATTTTTTTGTAGAATGTTTTCATTAACAAAAATATTACTGTATTGTAAAATATAAATACAAAAACATAAAACAATAAAAGATCATTTGAAGAATTATACTGTTTTTTGTGTAGTTTCATTAAGCCAAAAGTCCCTCACACACTGTCGTATTTGTGAGTTGATGTGTGTCTTTAAGGGGCATGGCCTAGTGAGTGACGTCTGGAGTCAGTTGGGTTGGCCGTTTACCATAGTGTTAGTTCCGTTTATGATGTACCTTTCCACCTTCAAGGTACTCAAAGTCTTTCTTTCATTCTTTCTTTGGGGTAAGTTATTTATTGGACAGGAAGCCTTTATTTGAATTTAAGAATAACATTATATACCCTGCTCAATCAAATTTAAATAAATATGGAAATATGATAATTATTTAATTATATTTAATTATTGTATAATTATTATATTATTATTTCAATTAGCTTTCTATCCAGCAGTATCTATCCATGTACAGTATTTCCTCATATAGTGGCTGGCAACTCAACTGCACGGAATACTGTTCAAGGGTGGTGAGGCCTTTGTTTGAACAAATCCATTTTTATTTGTACTAGTGGGTGACACAATGTCAACTAATAGCGGCACGGACTCCAATAAAGCAGAGACTACTATTTGAAGAAATGTAACTATTGTTTTGGCAAAACTTTTACTGACAGAATAAGGAAAGAAGCAATCGTGTCTTTGTGGGATTCCTCTTACATTTTGGGTGATTCCTCTATCACCTTAGGTCCCAGACCAAACATCTACACAGGGCATAGTTCCTCAGACAATTACAAGTAATAATTACAAGTAAAAAGTGTGTCTTCATTGCAGAAAAATAAAAACAGACAGCAATGTTGGATGCGTGTGTCTGTATATCGCCAGGGGCCGCCGGGAGTCAGCCGGAGGTCAGACGAACTGGGTCCCCCACCACAAGGCTTCCCCCCCCCCCCCCCCCTCCTTCAAACAGTCTCTGATCCAATGTTTATCCAATGTCCCTTCTTTCCACAATGAAAGCATCGCGTCCCCTCCCAGCCTCAACCTCCACAAATCTGTTTCAGCGGTGCTTTGCTATCCATTAGGCCGGGCGGCCTGGAGGAGGGAAGGGGCTGCTCTTGTTGGGATGCTGCAGCAGGCTGTGTGAGAAGAGGGGGGGGGGGGCTCAGAAGTGCTGCGTGTGGAGGGCCGTACTGTGGGTCGCAGGAGGTGCTTGGTCTTCTTCCAGATTGCACTCTTCTTGATCTTTGTCATAGGGTGATCGATTTGTGGAGGCCACTGTGAAACCCAGCTCGTGACCACAACCTGACATCCTCCCCTTGGCCAACTCGGACAGATTAGACCCCGAGCGATACACAGTTATCAGTAACTTGCCCTACACATAGATTTGTCAGAAAGCTTCTGTCCCTGTTCGCATCTAAATCTAACAGTCAACCACATTTCCAGACATTTGAGTTTTATTTAAAAGTTCCAAATCCTTGACTAATTCTTTGTTGTTTCTCAACCAACTTTCTTTTTTTGTTTGTTGTTGTTGTACACAGGCTCCTTGTTGCTGGGAAACCACATTCATTTATCCATATCTCCACACATTCCACAGATTTCTCCCCATATTCTTCTCTCATACAAGACATAATAGGTGATATGTGTACACTGGTAATTCGGCCGTACTCTTTTTTTGCTCTTCCCACTTTCCATTTACCAATACCCGTTAGAAGCGCTCTTTTTTACGATATTCGAACGTCTTCAAAATTGTTGGGGACTTAAACCCTACTCTATGGATTCCAACCAGGAGAGCTTTAACCTAGACTTTAACTAGACTCTTTGATCTAGACTTTAACTAGACTCTCTTTGACCTAGACTTTAACTAGACTATTTGACCTCGACTTTTTAACCTAGACTTTAACTAGACTTTTAACCAATGGAATGGGGGGAGAGCGACAATACCAGTACCACTTAATACAAAGACAAGATTGTTTCAAATACAGTACACCATATGAAATGCTCTGATTTTCAAGGAATTAAAATTTTCTTTAGCGTAATTCTGTGTTTGGAGGACAACAGGTCCGTTTGGATCCTGAGGTGATAGCCGACATCCAGAGCCCCGGCAGCCCCCCCGTCCTTAATTCTTTGGGTGGAGGCAGGACTCGTGCGTTGATCCTGGATGATCAATCACTCCCGGGGTCCCCTGGATTGGCGATCAGAATCCCACTTCTGACACCAACTGTTTTTGCAAATCTTTTTCTGACAGAATAAGTAAGGAAGCAATCTTGACTTTGTGGGTTTTTATTACAAAAAAGAAAGAAAAGTCTTTACAAATAGAGGAAAAGGTACAAGTCTTACGAGTTGTCACCCCTTACTGAAGCCCAGACAAAAATCCCGTGTTGTATCGAAGTAAGAAAGAGACGGAGAAAGAAAACAAAACAACTATCTTTATCCAGGTGCACTCAACTTATCTTTACCGAATAGCAGCTAGTAGTCACAACATAGCTAGGAACAATTAATACGCACAGTATGACCGGGAGAGAGCTAGTAGTCACAACATAACAATAAAGCCCGTGAAGGTTGTATAAAACTAATAGAAGTAATATTTGGTATATAAAACATACATTTTCCAACACAGTATCCATCTGGTACTATACTGTAACAATACCTCAGTACTGCACATAATATGGACCAACAAAATGAAATCAAGCAGCATAACTACAACAGAAGAGGAAAAAAAGGAACCCAGTATGATTTGTGTGACATTTAATAGAATCACAAGCACATCCTTGATCGCCCACCCATGCTGTCACCACCATAGTCACACACCAGTACAGATCGAACGATCTGGCATGTACTGGCCTCGTGATTCGAGTGTGTAGAGATCACCTGCCCAAGTCCAATCAGCGGCTCTGCTGATTGCGACATCTACTCAGAGAGAGGAAATAGGGCACGTTTGTCGGTGGGGGCTCCATCACCGGCGAAGCCATGGCAGGGCAGCGGGAAGCTGCGGCCCCTGGGAGGACGCAACCCCTCTCTACCCCTCTCTGGCCAGACGGGGTGAATCAATCATCTCCAAAGATGTCAGCATCTGCCCAAGCAATTTCAGATTGGAATAAATGGCAGATGGGGATGTTGTTCCCTCTGTTTAATCAGTTCCACCAAATGTGGTTTTATCTCTTATAAAATGAAACCATCTGTAGCACGTAGGTGTAAGGATCAAGTGAGGGAGGATGCAGACAGAAATGTGTCTGTGTGTGTACATGTGTTTGTATGATTTTAAATGTGTGTGAGCATTTCAAGCATGTGTGTGTGTGTGTGTGTGTGTGTGTGTGTGTGTGTGTGCGCATGTGTGTGTGGTGACAGAGGCCAGAGAAAAGAATGGAAAAACGCTAAACAGAAGCGTAATAGTGGGAGTGAAATAATGGGGAAAAGAGGATAGATTCACGCGTATCCATTAAAAACGAGGGAAAATGTAATCTTACTGCAAGCTCACACCTCAACTCTCATCTTCTTTCTCTTCCTCACAGGAGTACCACCCAGGGGCCACCAGTATTATATCTAGAACCATCTATTTCCTCCTCCGCCTTCCCCGAGCAGACACTGGGGCTATAATATGGTCCCCCCCCCCCCCACCCCCACCCCGCCCCCCAACCCCTTTGGAGGCAGGCACTCCTGATAAATGCCCTTGTTTTTAACAGAGTATCACTACTACTGTTCCTGTAGGGTATTCTAAAAGTTTACTTTAAAAATATTATGGAAAAAAAAACTGAGGCTATTTTCACATGTGCAGAGGTGTTTTTTTTATTCAGGGGCAGGCTTTCATTACAAACTGAAAAACATTTGAGTGCTATATTTTTCTTTTTTCCTGCCGATTTGTGAGTTAGCAGGATATTTTAGTTTTCATGGAGAATGATGTAAGACATTGGTAATAGCCGAATGGAATGCTACCATTGTCAGGAGAAACAGTTCTGTCATGATTAAAACAGACAAAATAAATCCCTGTAATCATATTTTCATCTGGATTTGGACCAAAATGAGCGCCTCATGTTCCGCAAAGTTACGTTGACATTGGCTGTGTTGTTTTTGCAGTTTCAAAGCTAACAAATCAACCAACCAACCAACAAACGATGATCAAAACAATAAGTGTTCACAATCTTAAATACAAGGAAAGGGTAAATAATTAGTGTGGACTGATAGTTAAACCAAGTTACTCCTAAATATAAAATGCCTATGTTTATGATATACTAACTCTTAAATAAAAATGTAACAGGAAAACATACAGTACGTCTAATAGTGTACAACCCTGTGAGGTGCTGATGTTTTACCATTTTCTTTCACTTTTCATCTCCTTCAGGATTCTAATAGACACTATACCCCAAATACTGGATTTGCCATGAATGTCATCCACATATGGGCACATAAATGCTTCTTTCAAATTGGCACCTCTCTTTTCCCATTAGGAAAAAAGGTACTATTGTTCACAGATGAGAGTCAATTGAATTTGAATGTTGTAAACCAAACCAGCAAGCAAAAGTTCTCTCAGTATTAAATCAAAGTGTGAGTCATCACATTGCAAACAACTTACATTATGTGGAGATGCAGTCTTTGATGACGACTGTCCCATTGGACTGAAATATGATCTCTCTGCAATGTTGTATGCATCCATGTTTATGTTACAGGGAGCTATGTAATGTATTTGTTCAGCCTAGTCTGTATGATATAAAATGTTCCATCATACCAGTCTGCCTCGATTACTGCCTTTATTGCATTTCTCCATAACAGTCCTTCTATTTTGTTTCACTTAACATAAATGTACCACACCAGTAACATATATATATATATATATATATATATATATATATATATATATATATATACTCCAAAATTACAATAATATAAATAAAGGCTTCATCCCAATACATCACTCCATCTGCAGTTAAGTAAATACCCCTGGCTACTGTATTTAGGTAAAGTACTTTTAATGATAATATTCATGTGTTGGTGTGTACAATAGTGAATTCAGTGATTTTTTCTTTTTTTTTGGGGATAAATTTAACATACAGTAACTGATTGGCAGCAACTGCAAAGTATGCCAAACAAACAGTGATGTGCGCATACTTACAGTTGTAGGAAAAGACACAGCAGCGATGACTACGAAACACTCAAGTGTAAGAAGGCTGGGTGAGAGGAGAGGGGGAAAAAAAAGGTAAGAGAGTTTCCGTGTCCCTGCTATGCATGTGTTGTTCATGTTGTGGCTCATAGCAGTTATTTGTGCCAGTCTGGCAGCAAAATCCACTGGAGACACTAAAGCAGGAAAACTCAACACCTCCGGCAAGAAATCATCACTCTTCTATCAGTCATATCTAAAAGAGGGAGACACGTCGACAGCAGTAAATGTAACATGCTCGCACGTCTTTTACTTTTTCCAATAGGAAACCTTTCATGTGAGAGAAACAATATTTGACAGTATAACAAAATGGGGATTTTTTTTTTTGCCTTGTCTTTTCTTCTTTTCTTTTTTTCAAAGGGACATTTATTTCCCCGAGACTGGAAGGCAGTCAGCTCCTTCTCGACTGCCAACATGGCGAGCCAACTACAAGTGATGGGCAAACTGTTCCTGGATCATTTTGTCTGCCAATCATCACGACTTATTTTTCCTCTTGACAGAGAAAAAAAAATGTTGACTGTTTGTGGATTAATTACAATTACATCAATCAAAGCATTTATTTAACTGATAAAGGCTCATTCATGTAATATTCTACAAGGAATATGGTTCCATTTTAGGCACCAAGACGTGACTCCATGTAACAAAACCTTTCAGATCATTTATGTCTTCTTACTTTATATAATATTTTAATTGAAAATGCTTTAGTAACAGATATCCCAAGGAAAGGTTACATGAATGAATAGTGATTCTGATTCTGAGTTCCAATTCCTTTCATCTCCATGTCAGTAGAGGGTTTCTTAAATATTCAGACTTCTCCAATTTCATTGTTTTGACAAGATGAAGTGAAATGTTTCAGAATTAAATATTCATAATCTAAACATAGGCTCTAGGCTAAAATGTTGTTTACCAAACAAAGCATTACACAAGCTAGGGAACACTTAATGCTATTTTATATGCTGATTGGAAATACATATTGGTACATTTAGAAGAAACACATTTTAATGCCTGTGAATGTCTGTGAATTATTTTGTTGTTGTTGTTTTGATTTAATTAAAGATAAGAAGCAATTAGTTCGAGGTTAGTATTGGGACATTTCAAATGAGGCTTTACAAACAAATCTGACAGAAGTGAAAATATACTGTATTTATATAATGCATTTATATTTTGTTGATAAACCCACATGGACATAAACCCAGCAATTAAGTACAATTCATATCTAGCATCTACTTTTGCTTTTAATAGAGCTTTAACAACCCTAATGTGATGCCAATTATGGAAACTTTTTGAGGATTCTTAGGGATTTGTTTAAAAACATAACCTATTTTGTTGCTGGTGTGATTGAGTATTTTTCAATAAATAATGAAGCTTCCAAAAAAAGGAAAGGCTTACTAATTAAAATGTCTGCTTGATTTGAAAAGGCTGCACACTCTGGCCCTTGTTCCATCCTCCAGTGACCCATTGTGTGCAACATAGCATTATGTGTTCATAGTCACAGTCGCAGGATGAGGGTGTGAGAGGCATGCCTGACTCCTTACTTGCTCTTTGCCTCATGGACACTTGTGAGATGTAGGCCAGCTATATGTGAACAGAATTTCCAATTCATGGTCTAGCTTTATGAATTTTTAATAATGAAACAGGCCCTGATTCCTCCCAGCTGTAGAAAGACAAAGAGACTATCAGGAAGGACAATTTTTAGTCATTTAACCTCCTAATCACACTATTTTTAACTCGGCAGAGAGAGATGGACACATTCGGGCATGAACGCTTGGATCTATTGTGGTGGAGAGACATTACGAAGCGAGTCTATGGCCCACTTTTATCGTCTCCTTTATTCCAGCACCAAGAAGCCCAGCAGATTTATTTTGTTAATTAGATTGGCGAGAGAACTTTGCTCAGTCCAGCTGGCCAATTGGAGATTGCGGAGAATGAGTGCACGTGGCTATCAAAAGGTTATCAAGCCCATCAGACGGGAAAAAGTCATCTCCTGATGTACTGGACAGTGAGCAAGCGTTGAGAAATAAAAAAATAAGCGACTTATTGAAGTGAAACTACTATATTCACATCACAAGGCTGGGATAATTGGGAAACTTTTTAAGCCAATTTTCTTTCAGACTGGAACCTCCAAAGTTGAACACAATCTGCTGTTAGTTGTTCTAGTTTCATATAACTATAAATACATTTAGAGTGCTCAAATTGTTGTCATCAAAAACTGTACAAGGCAATTTTTTCATTAAACTTGAATGTCCTCAATTGAATATAAATACAAGAAGTTATACTTAAATAAAGCAAAATGTTACCCTTTGGAGACAAAGAAGCATTTTATATTCCTGGAATTAATAAAGCCATGTGATATATATTAATTAGGATGATCCTTATATTATTATAATATATGTTCACAGGTGAATGGCGTTGCAGTATTGCCGATGTAACAGCCAATTGAACATGAAATGTATCAAAGGATCTTTACAAAAATAAAATTTCTGGCTACAAAGGAAGTCATATATATATATATATATATATATATATATATATATATATATATATATATATATACATATATATATAGAAACATACACATATACATATATACATACACACATATATATATATATATATATACACATACATATATATATACACTGAGTATCTTGATATAGATATACTTACGTTATAGATATATTTACCGGTAACTAAATTTATCATTTCAAACATCTGCCTCAGCACATCTGCCTCACAGTTCTGAGGACCGGGGTTCAAATCCCGGCCCCGCCTGTGTGGAGTTTGCATGTTCTCCCTGTGCCTGCGTGGGTTTTCTCCAGGTACTCCGGTTTCCTCCCACATCCCAAAAACATGCATGGTAGGTTAACTGAAAACTCTAAATTAATGTGATTAAATTAATTATTAATTGTGTGAACGGCAGTGCAAATATTTGTTTGTTTATATGGGCCCTGCGATTGGCTGGTGACCAGTTGAGGGTGTACCCCCCGAATATTGCTGGGATAGGCTCCAGCACGCCCACGACCCTAGTGAGGATAAGCGGTACAGAAAATGGATGGATGGATGTATCTGTGACTAAAAAGCAAAGTGTAATGAGGCTCTGTCGCCAAAATGCATAAGTGCAGTCAATGAAAACCGCTATCTTTGGCAATAGCCTGTCAAATATCCACACTCTCTCTGTTATTTCTCGCCCATTTCCTCTATTTGTATTATTTTAATATAGCTACAGTCGCCGAGACAATGTGCCTTTTCCTTGGTAAGTGTTCCATGGTTGTGGTTCAATAAAAACAATAAGTGTACAATACATGTGGCGACTCAAAACATCGTTCATGGTGGCGTCAATCAGTGTTTGGCGGCCCTTACATGCTTACAATGTTCGAGTCTCACAAGATTGGTTGACATAATGCATGGGGATGGTTGAAACTCCAAGTTTGTTTGAAGTATGAAGCATATTTTACCCAGGAAAATTTGGTTGAAAGCCTAACAGAGGTGTTGGACCTTTGGGGTCTTATCATTTCAGAAGGGCTCAGTGGCCTTTTTGACAGGACAACATGCTAATCAGCCATGTACTGATAAAGCCCACCAACTGCTCTGAAAGTTCCAAATAAAGCCCATTAGCTACAGCCCCACATCCAGATGCACAGTGCAAATAATCACCTTGTAAAACCATTGGGCTTGTCCTCCGTGTGCGGGCATCTCTGTCAGAGGCAGCAGCCAGCCATACATACATATGGATTGGGGGCGGTAATGGCCTCCCTCAGGAATCCAAATACCAGTGGCACAGGCCAGAGAGGAGCTCCTGGGGGAAATCAGAAGAGCAGCGAGCATTCAGGTCGGCTTGTTCGTGTCCCCTACACGTTATCATCTCCATTTCCCGGCACTGTCTCCAACTTGATTTATACACTTGTATTATGTATTGAGTCGAGAGAATCTCAACAACACAATTGGCTTTCTGTGCAACAGTGAAATATGGTTTGGCTGAAAGGATTGATGATGTTTGAAGAGGTGCGCCTGTGCATTAATTTGGAAGAGTGTTGGAGTTTGTTCGTGACTTTAGTCCACTGAAAATGGCGGGAAACGTGTTTAGAAGTGCAAAAAATATTACCAAATTCCTCCAATCAGGCCAGAGGTTTTAGTACAGAGTAGGTAGTTTTCAGTGTTTGACAAATTCAAATTACCATTTTTGAAAATGCTATGTTCATTGAATGCTTCGTCTCTATTCCAGCATGATTGTTCTCCAGAGTACATAGCAAGGTCCATAAAGGCTTGCATGGAGGAACTTAAAAGCTCTTGTGAATGGACAAACCTTCCCACAGACACATTTTTTCGCATTTTCACCTCCAACTTTTGTGACATAACAATTAGGAGTATTGAAAATTTGTTTTTAAGAAGTTGATGTGCGGAAAAAAAGTCAGTGATTAAGTAAGTTTTTCATAAACAACAGACATTAAAGAAGGAGACATCTTGTCCAATCCTCAGATAGTCACAGTTGCCCAGAAAAAAACATGACATCTTTCAAGCGCTAACAAAATGTACCAAATATAAAAAAATAATAATTTAGAAGACAGATGCACCTTATTTTAGAAGATGAAGTAGATCCGGAGCATAAATAAGTACTACCTTCAGTCACGATGCTTCAATGCAGTGGAATTTTTATATTTTGAAAAAATACTTAAGTAAGCTCCATAACAGAAGAAAACACAACACTTGCACCATTTCTTTTGTGGTGATGGCCAAAATTCGTTGATCATTAAGAACCCAATCAATTGATTGTGGATGAATCTGATCTTGAAATAAATTGGGCAAAATAGAGTGAACTAATTGGCTGAAACCAGAAGATGCACTATTGATTCAGTCTTCTAGCTTAAGAACAACAACATGATGTCAGCTATGAGCGGTTAAACTACTGGACAGCTTCGCTGTGCCGCAACTCTTCTGGTTAGCATTATTCTGTTCAATATGACATTGGCATGGAAACCGGAGATCAGAATGTTGAGAGAAAGCTTCTCCCTCGACCAAGGAAATTTCCTCAAATTCCCATGGGTACTTTGTTGTACTTTTTTGAATTACATATTTTTGTGCAGTCGTTGCAGGTTATTTATGGGGGGGGAAACATGCAAGGGGAGAGCATCCAACAAAATGTGGTCCACTTCATCCACTATCAGAAGCGGCGATGGCTGCAGTACTGGAGAACAATCCTCTTTATCTGAGCTTGTTGAAGAATGCTAAAAATGTGAGCGTCATAAGCAGAACATGTGACCTTGCTGAAGTGTGGCTGCCTCCCCCGAAAACATTTATCAATACCGCCTGTGTCTTGATGTGACTAAAGATAAGCCAATTCGAGAAGCATAAATGCTTGATCAGGAATCTTTCACGAGGCATTGAAGCACTTTCACAAAACCGTCTGAAGGCCCTTTTAATTCGAGGTTGTCAAATACCAACACTTTGCTGCTGCCTGATTCTGACACAAGGCATTCTTTTGTGTCTGTATAGGACTTTGTGGTTAATCTCCAGCTTTCTCAAACACTTAGTATTTTGTTCCAATTCATGCAGAAGTCCAAAGGTAAACTCACGCAGTCATTATTTGATGTCATGGAAAGAGACCATGCCTGTCAGAAATTCAGTGAAACCTCCATTGTCGAACACAATTCGTTCCATGACGAAAGTTGACTTCTGATTTGCTCTGAATTGGAGAAAAATAGTTGCAAATATTGGGAATGTTTAGCCCGTTCCAGGTTCAAGAGAACCATCTTAAACTGTTGTTTAACATGCATTTGAGTTACATTTTCAAATTCTTAACAATTATACAAGCACAGAAATACTGTAAGTTAACCTTTGGTAATAGTAAAAACAATGTAACCATTGTAAATATTCCAACACACGTTTTTTTTAAGTACCTAAAATCTGTGATATATTGCGACTGCTTTGAATTGACATAACTTCTGCTGTTTTTTTGATTCATAGTATTGGTCCTACATTAAGTGTATTAAGAAAAATTATTAGAATCAAAGAAAAAAGTTAATCACGCTCATAGTTAATCTTTTGATGGTCATTGAAATGAGGTCTTGCAAGGTATGATGAATGATGCCAGTACAAACTCGTAGCTTTGTTAAATTGTGGCGCTGCATTTTTTAGATGTTTTTATTTCACAAGCCCTTTGGGCAATTTACGAACTGTACGTATTCAGGGGTGTTCAACTGTATGTTTAAGTTGCGAACTTGCGATTGATCATTCATGGCAAATTGGGTCTGTTATGCAAGCAAAAATAAATGATTTCATGTCAAGGTTCAAAGAAACATTGATTTAATTGCAAAATATTTCTTCAAAGCATCACAGGTCAACTTGTGTTTCCTTTTTGTGGACTGTTTAAATGCCAAAAATGGCTAAAGATTAATTGTTTGTAAAGGGAGATTCTACTTCCATGGCATTGAAAGCGCTGCATGATTGTTTGTGTGTGTATGTCCACAACTCAACACCTCACACTGATAAACTCCGACGAGTTCTCGCCATCCATCCAACCACTTCCATCATCATGCATCTTTGCGCATTCCGCTGTGTGTATTTGTGAGTGCGTGCACGTGTGTATGTGTGTCAGGCATGGTTATGCCTCCCCACAGCAGCAGCAGCCACAGCCGCTGCCTGTGGAAACAAAGGTAGGGTGATTTATTGCCTCGCACTGAGAGCATAAATCACACCTGCAGCGCTGCGCCTTTAAATGCCCTGTGTCCTGACAGCATTTACCTTTTATAAATGATTGGGCTGCACCTCCCATGAAGCCGGAGACCACAAAGCTCACTCATTCCGCATCAGACTCTTCCTTTGTTTCATCTCTCCCTCTCCCTCTGTCTCATTTCAATATTCTCTCGCTATCTCCTTCGCACGCCATCACTCTGCTTCAGCCGTTTCAGGCTCCTCTGTCTTCTTCACCTCATCCTAATCGCTCCATTTCGCGGCCCTTTCCCTTTCCGTTTGCAGGGCATGATGGGATGCTCCCAGAGGCGCCTTGCTCTGCATTCACCCAACGCCCAAATTTGTTAGGGGATAAATAACTAAAGCTGCTTAAAAAGGAGGCAGAGCTGGATCGGCGCCTGTTAAGGAAATGAATGTGTCAGTCTCAGCTCTATCTGCCTTCCTCATGGCCACTTTTGTGAAAGACATAAGGGGGGAGGTGGAGGATAACTAGCACACACACACATAATACCACACCTGTGCATCATGGAGGGAGTGTGTAGCTGGAAATACACAGCCTCAGCTAAAGATAAAGGTGACGTCTTGAGGCCATTACTTATCCTGCACAGCGGAAAAGGTTTGCTGATATTATACCTGCTGTCCCCGCATAATAGCTCCGGGTTGGGGGCCGCGCACGCACACACACACACAAATATACACAATATGGACACAAACAACAAGGCGCACAATACATTTCAGCAGGCCAATTTATGCACATCTCACACACGTTGCTCATCTGGCTGAGTTAAAGCAGATAAAATAGCTGGTAAATGAAATGTGACTCAACAGTTTGCAATGCGGCACCACAGAGCATCAGTAGAACAAAAAGCCAATATTTTTCAAAAGGTGCTACAGAGTAAACACCAGAGCGGGGACAGCCACAAGACTTTTTCTTTTGACTGCAGATCGCTGTGGATCGTCATACACGATTGGATGGGAAACGTGCATGCTAACCGCCTGTAAATGAAGCTGAGAGCTATCACAACCCATTAAAAATAATTCAGAAATACATTATGTGTTTGAAGATAATTGCTAAAAACATGCAAAAACTGAGAACTGTGTAGTACTCAGTTGTGGAGCTATAGGGCTCTATTTTCAAGTATGTGCGAACGTATTTTATTGACTTTGAAAGTTGAACGAGACACGTTTCCTGCACATTCAGCGAACACACCCACAGCCTCTGAGAGCTGAAAGAATGTTTCAGTTTTTCACGATTTTGAAGCCTTAAATTACATACAGTCCTTGGCAATTTTTTTATCCGATCAAATTTGACAGGTTTGAAGACAACACTCTTCTCTGAAGTGTGTCAATGTTATAATTAGGCTTTACAGGATCAGGATTTTTGGGGCCGGTCACCGATAAGAGAGTTTAAAAAAACGATAACCAATCACCGATCCGAGCACAAGATGGAGGAATGCGTCTATTTAAATGACCTGTTCGTTTACTGTATATACTTGTGTACTTAATTGCTCAAAAATTATATTTACAACAAATGTACTTTGTTCCTCTATTTATGTCAGTGAGGCATAGTGACAGACAGAACAAATGAATGGTCTTCTATTAGATGGCAGGAAGTAAATACAGTAATTAATGTATCCACTTTTTGTGACATTTGTGTTTGTTGGTGTGTAAAATATGTCCCTTGGGTCCATAAAGGTTGGAAATCACTGCTCCACTCAGTTCGTGTATTCTAATCAGTCAGGTCAAACCAACATTACAACATGACAGAAATAATGGGTGCTAACTTACTGTAATTAAATTACTATTTTTAATTAAATTACTTCACCCACACCGAAACTTTAGAGCATGATTCGACAGAACGGCGGCATGTTTACGTCCAACCGTTTGTGCTAGCAGTAGCTTGCTAGGCTACATAACATTTTATTGCCTGCTTGTGAGCTGTACCGTATTAAAAGTACGTGAACATACCGCAAGCAAACCTTAAACGAAGTCCTCTCCTGTCCTGAGCACCGGTGACCACCAACACACGTTTTTCCCCATTTTGTCCTTATAATACAAAGTCGGCGTGCTCCACTTTTGTTGTCGTCGCCACGGTAACGAGTGTGTCTGGTCGCATATGAGTTGACAAGATAAACCCCAATGATCGTAAAAAACGGGATGCGGAGGTATCGGAATACAAGATTTTATTGCAGTAGTCTGACATAGTCCCAGAACTGCTTCACATCTCTTCATGGTGCAAACCAACTTGGCGAACTACCAGCCCGGGTCCATTGGACAAAATTCCACGATTCTTCTGCATTTCTTGAAGACACCTATGTATGTGAAGCAATAGCTTAATGTTCCCTTTTCGTCAAGGAATAACAAATTTGACAAATATGTATACATGTGATTTTAAAATAGAAGCAAAGTGTTCCCTATTTGTGTCTGGAAATAAAAACTATTGTTCAAAAAATAAAAGAAAATGAAAAAAAAAAAATCACATTTTTTAAATGCCTTTCTACTACATTGAACACAACTGTACTTCATGTTCAACAATGACAAATGAAGAGAAATGCAGTAAAGTAACAGCGCATGCAAAATGAATTCATACCATCCATGCATTAGCGTTCCATTTAGTCACAATTCCATCTGTTAAATCCTTACGCACTTGATCTTCTCCCTCTAGCGTGGGGGTTTTCATTCAGATCCAACTTTTTATGGCAGCAAATAAAAAAGAGGGACCCTGACAGACAAGATGAATGGAAACCCAGCCAGTCATTTTCAGCTCGAGATTTGAATGTGACAGTTGTTCTTTGTATTTGCGTTGGACCCTCTACAGTGGAATGGAGAGATACCCTGCAAATGTGTGTGTTTCTCCTGCCAGAACGCCGCTTGTTCTACTGTAACCGAGCAGAAGCCTGCCTGTGTGTGTGTTTTTGTGTATGTGTGCAGAAAATAAACACCAGCAGCCTTGCGCTGAGTAAATCTTTGCACATATCCTCGAGGTTTGAAGAGATAGTTGTTTTTTTTTATTTGTAGACAATTATATGTTTATTGCAAGAGACAGTAAATGGCAATGCTTTATGAATTAGCAAGAACACGGTTAGGGCTTTATGTTGTTGGCAGAAAGCTTTGCTTTTCTGTTATAGAACTTTTATTCTTACTATCATTATTTTAGGGCATCCTTTGCATTGTATATGGAAGTTGGAAATGGTTGTTGGAGCTCCAGTATGCTAGTTTGCTATCCCAACATTGTACAATAAACATTCTACAATAAACACTGCAGAAATCAACTTGAGCAAGGCGCAAAACCCTGTAGAAAAAAACTGGAGAATTACAGAGTATATTCAATTTAAAAACTAAATACAAAGGTAACAAAATGTTGCCACATGTGAAGCAAAAAATAAATAAAATCATCACAAAGTACATAATAAAACATTCTATCACTAGTATTGTGAAATTAAGTATTGAAAGTAAAGCACTTCTACTGTAAATTAATTAGGGGTAGAACAAAATAGTAATGTTATAATGTACTGTTTGATGTGAATCAAACATTGTACCACCACCTTGTACCAGCAACGCTACGTATTATGACCAGGAAAAGCACATTTTATCACCTACAATGTCTTCTCAGACATTTTAGAACATTATTCGTACATCCTCCATTGAGCCCTGTGGTGGCTTTATAATAAATGAATAAGGTGTCAAGGTTTTTTCTTGGATCTGGAAAGAAAATAAATTGTCAACGTCCAATTAATTCATTTCATTAAGATCCTCAATCGCATCACAGCCAGCCAGCCAGACAAAAAACAAACAAAAAAATTTGAAGTTTACCTTTCGAACAAATATCTTGTTTGACAACCAGAACTGTCCTTCAAAACATGTTCCTCTTCCATTCATTTTGGATTGAGACAACGTGCTGAAGAGGAAAGCAGATTGCCGTCTCTTTTTGATAGGCTTTACACGATCAGGATTTTTGGGGCCGATCACCGATTAGCAAGTTTAAAAAAAATGACAACCGATCACAAGATGGAGTCATGTTGCCATTTACATGACTTGTTCATTTTTTGTATATACTTGTGTACTGTATGACTTGTTAATTTATTGTATATACTTGTGTACTGTATACTGGGTGCTGTATCCATCCATCCATCCATTTTCTACCGCTTATCCTCACTAGGGTCGCGGACGTGCTGAGCCCATCCCAGCTCAAAATTATTCTCTAGCATTTTAGACAGAAGTGAAAGCATCAATGACTTCTAGGGGGCATTCAAGGATTGGGCACTGACAAGTTTAAGTCAAATCAACATTACAACATGACAGAAATAATGGGTGCTAACTTACTGTAATTAAATTACTTTATTTTACATTTAAATTACTTTAATAAATACTGTTAATGACATGCTTATTCTAACTTTCTCACTGTCCCGGCTATATGGACGGGTGTTGTCCAGAGTTTGCGTTCGTTTGGCTTTTCCTTCCCGCACCGCACCCCCCCACGCCGCGTCACTTGAACGCAGCATGTTCCTTGTGTACATTCTTCAGGTGCCCGATCAAATGTGTTGTGTTGAAGCATTTCGATGACGTTCCCCACGACGTACTTCAGATGTGCACAGACTGCAAATAACTTACGTGTTGTTTGTCTGAGGCACCGCAGAATTGTGTTTTTTCACCGACAAGATTGAAAAAAAACTTTCTTGGCCGTCAGATAGTTACAGTACTGCGCCACAAGACACGTGACAAAGCTAAAAATAAACTAGCTTTTGGATTCATACGTAACGGCGACACGGAGTTCAATGTCTTTTGCGCAGCCGATTGATGATGTCCTTGATCGGATCGGCAAATTATGACATGAAAGCCGATCAGCCGATCAGCATACAATGCTAATTACCAGCCGATACCGATCACACCGATCAGATCGGCGTAAAGTCTACTTTTTGATAACCCGCTGTTGTCAACCTCAGATAAGGAATGTAATGTTTTTGAGCAGACGATTGACCATAAAGGTTAGCTGAAATATGTTGCTGCAGCAGTTTTGATTTGGTCCTGAAGAAAACGCAACCGTCGTTTGTCATCAGACAGCGACAATATAGATGAGAGAATGTTGTTCCTTTTGTGATATTGTGTTGTAATTACTCATATAGCTTTCATTCTTTTCAGATTGATGTGCAAGACCAAATCAGTTTTACCTTCTAAATCTACAAAATACCAATGTATATCCTGTATTGTTTTTTTCTTACAATACAATCCAACGGATGGATTATTACACAAAATGTCATGAACTGCCCTGCAGTACTATTGTTGGAGCCTTGGTGGCGCTTTGTGCCCTCTCGCCCGCTCTCTCTTTCCAGCACCATCCTCAAGCCGCGCACCTGTCACCAATCAGCCCTCGTCACCACCTGTATATAAGCCTGCCTGATCCTGGAAATCCTCGCCAAAGTATTGCAGCTTCTCCAACCGGTACCACGGCCCACCTGCCTCACGTAAGCCACACTATTCCTCGTCCCCTTTAATGACTCCTGTGTCTTTCCTTCTTCTCAGTGCCCCCCCCGTGTTCCTGATCTACGTCATTCCTGCCACTCCGCTGCCAAGCCAGCCGCCCGTCCTCGCCACTGCCTGCCAACGCACTTAGGACTACCTCCATTACCTTCCAGAGCAAACAGTTCATCATAACCTATCTGCCTCCGCCTGCTCTTGGGTCCAGCTCCTCTCCATTCGTGACACAAAGGCTGCTTTGGAAAACTATTTTTAGCTACATACCAAATAGTGAATCACTGTAATATTCTCACTTCAATGCACATGTGTACCTGTAATTAGGTCTATGAACAACAAATCTGTTTTTCAAGGATAATATTACATATCAATTTGAAGTTTTCTCTAGTAACCTCTGCTATAATGCCAGTTGTCTACTAATTACTTAACATTTCATGCAAAATCCCACTAAATTCTTATGAGAGCAGGCTCAAATACAATATTCCCAGAGACATTCCTTTCTTGTGAGAGGAGGTCAACAACTCCACGGGGGAATAAGAGGCTAAATGTTTGGCTGCTATTAGTGTGCCCTCAGTTAGTGCTGCAGAGAGGCCTTGCTTGTTGCAAGCCTGACCTCTACGTTGGAAAACACTGCGGCACATAGTCGGGTGCCATCTCCCCTGAACCCAACCGTGCGCTCGTGAGACACGGAATTAGTGGAACTGCAAACACACATGCACACACATATTGCTTTCGGCCCTGGGTTAATTGGTTTGATTGTTGCCCCGGGCTCTGACTAATTCAGTGGGGGACTTCAAGTCGGGTGATGGTGAGGGCATATAAAGCATTCAGATGGTATTAATTAACTATTCATAGGAGTATAGCTGCTGCCAGTGGTATGTGTTTACCTCATCTTCATCACCCCCACAAATATCTCCTTTTATAGTTAGCCCATGCTGAGTCTTTCTACCTTCATGAGTAGAGGTGAAAGCTATGAAATCATGGTAGCCTTGCCAGGTATTGGAATATTTGTAGGATTTTTGCCAGGGAACTTGTGGAGCTCACTTGACCTGGAGAAACAATACAAAATTGGAACAAAATAAAAGAAAAAAAGAAAAAGGTAAAAGTTCAGCCCTTTGGAAAGTGGAGTGGGAGAATAGCCACGACTATCATTTAATGAGACGCTTCACCTTGAGATTAAAAAAGAAAAAAAGAAAATGAAGTACAGTTTGACCTGGGCCAGCTAAGCCAAGTGCGTACTGATCAGTAAGAAATTCCCCATGTACAAAAGGAGTGACTTGTCTTAAATCACAAGTTTCTGGTCTACTAGGCAGCAGCCAATAAAAGGTGAATGTGCCCTCCATCAAATATATCCTTCAGCACTAGTAGAAGTGTTAAACAAGGCCAAAGCATATCAGCAGCCAAGGCCGGATAAACTCTCTGCTGTGCCATGCAGTGCTGATCTGTAGATAACGGCAAGGTGCACGCTGAAATGTCAGGTCACATTAACTTGGGTTGTGTCAAACTTAAACGTTCAAAGAAACAGTAAGGAATACCGTGTGCTTTTTAAATTTATTTATTTATTTATTTGTCCCAGGGTTCCACATGTAGTTTTGAACTGTAAGTTACTGGGTTTAAGCCTTAAGCTAATTACAAAACGACGTTACAAACCACTAAACTAAGTTTATTTTGGTTTAGTTAGTTCGACAGAAATGCTACTAAACCGCTTAAGAAAATTGTCTCGTTTACACTGAAATAAGGTTATTAGCTGGCATGTGTAAGAAACAGCATGCCAGAAGACACAACCCTTTCTATTACATATTAGCAATCAACTAAATGAAAACTAACTTTAACCTGAAAGACATCAGAAATTGGCTTAAGATACACTGTCCGAGCTAAAAGCTAACACAGCTCTAACTCACTGTAATAAACATTGTTTGATTTGATGTGCAGCCAAGTTTGGACACGTAGTGCACACAAATTTATATTTCATTCTTAGCACGGACGTTAGCACTAGCTTAACACGTGATGTGTCCAAGCCGGTCCACCAATATTATAGTTTACCAAATTAAACATATCTACAGTTCTCCTACATTCACAAGCCACTGTAACTTTGAAACTACATTGAAGGTTATTTATGGTTGCTTTAAAATGGCTGCCAACCTTTACTATGCTATATTGTATATATTTTATTGCTTTCCCACCTCCTACAAAAATAATGGGGGTGAATTTACACATTATTTGAGGGGGTAAAAATACTACAGTATTCGCTCCAAGTAGTGTTTGCATTGTATTTTTATGTATTGGTATTGTTAAGTGATGGGCAAAATAATTGAACGTTAAGCATTCCATTGATTGTGTAGAATTAGAATTGTAGAATTGAGTGTCCCATTCTAATGTAATAATATTTTGAAAATAAAGAATGATTTAGATTTTCTATATTCAAACAAATATGACATAAGGTCAATTGCCCATAATGTTATTGCTGCTGTTATTTTAAGTAAAGTTATGGACACACCGTTTATCAATGTTGTCTGAGGAAAATCACAGGAATCTCTGCGTTCCCTGTATGTCCTGTAAATGTGTTATAAACAGGAGTGTACATAAGTGGATATGATAAGTGGTAAATATTAAAAGTGCACCAAATTCTAGTATATCACTGCACATTTGAGCACCAAGCATTTTTTTTTAAAATAATAGATATAATTGTTATTTGAATAATTTCACGTTATAACGTGAAAAGTTTCATGTTATAACGTAATTTGTTTCACCTTATAATGTGTAATTTATCACATTATAACATGAAACATCTCACGTTAAAACATAATAAGTTCTACGTTATAACGTGAAAAAGTTGCCCTCGCACAGCACGTCAAGTTGTTGCGAACCTGTGGTCACTCACATCCTTCCAAGGTGGCGTTAAGGACACAGGAAGACACAGCTAAAGGTGGCCTCTACCATTGAGTCTTGCGCAAAATATGGATTTGCTGAGCTTTTTACGAAGTTGTGGTGTACCTGAAGATTGCCTCTTATGGATGGAGCAAGAGCATGTACGTTTATTCTTAGTACCCTATTGTTTTTCACTCTTGTATGTTAGCTAGGCAACTCATGTTACCACAAGTTAGCTGAAGGAAACTCCGGTGTGAAATTAATTGTAGTATGTTTGCAAATTCATGGTTTGTCTGCTGTAGTAGGCATCCTCGAGTCTAGGGCATGGTTTCTCAACTGGTGGTTGGGTCAAGAACCAAAAGTGGGTCGCGGACTCGCAGTCAGCTAAAAATAACACTGAGTCCTCGGTTTACGACAGTGCCGAATGACGCTCAATGAATTAGTTTGCGTACGAATACAGTGTCGTAACGTGGCACAATAACACTACGGTTTTTCGTTTTGTTCCTATGGCCTAGAAGTGTTTTTCGTCAAAATATTTACTGTAATTACTTTACTACCTCGTGTGAGTGATAGACAAATTAAGGTTACGTCGTCGCCGTTGGAACGGAACTGTCGTAAACAGATCACGTAACCACCTGTACAGTGAGCTATTTCATGCGCATCCCAGGTTGGAAAACATTACGAATGAATCAGAAACGCTATGGCTAAGGGTATAACGGCAATGGAATTGTATTATGATTGTTTTTTGTACTGATCAGAGGCGTATACTGAGTTACAAAACATTCTAGGTATGGGGCGAGAAGCAGATCCAACTGACCCTTTATTAACTAACCCTAACGCTCTAATTTACTACGTTAAGAAATACAGGGCAGCTCAACCTCTGGCTAGTGGAGGTCATGGCTAGCAATATGCTTTAGGTGGTATGTCAAACTCATTTGAAACGGCGTCTTGGGAATGTGACTATCACCACAGCATGAAAGAAAGCATACTATAGTTAAGTTTAAAAATGTAACATGTTTTCAAAGGCTATTTTTAAGCAATACCTTTTCTTGTTCTTAAATTTTGTAAAAGTGGGATTCGACTCTGCAACAATAGGGAAATTGTTTTCACCCAGGGACCTACGAGGACCACTCACAGCTCAGTTGGGGGAGGGGGATCCATTCAGGATAACATCCAGCAGAGAATTTTGTGTGACAATATTATATCAATTAAAGACAGCCATATAATTATATAATATTAGCCTATAATGCATGTAGTCTATATCGATCGATCTATCTATCTGTACATAATCAGTATATATACTGACAGATAAAGTCGTTGGCACCCCTCTGTTAATGAAAGAAAAATAAATTGGATGAAAAATTTAAATAGAAATGATATATTGCAAAATGAGGTGGCATGGTGGACGACTGGTTAGAGCGTCTGCCTCACAGTTCTGAGGACCGGGGTTCAATCCCTGGCCCCGCCTGTGTGGAGTTTGCATGTTCTCCCCGTGCCTGCGTGGGTTTTCACCGGGCACTCCGGTTTCCTCCCACATTCCCAAAACATGCATGGTAGGTTAATTGATGACTCTAAATTGCCCGTAGGAGTGAATGTGAGTGCGAATAGTTGTTTATTTGTGCCTTGCGATTGGCTGACAACCAGTTCAGGGTGTACCCCGCCTCCTGCCCCGTGATAGCTGGGATAGGCTCCAGCACGCCCGCGACCCGAGTGAGGAGAAGCGGCTCAGAAAATGGATGGATGGATATTGCAAAATATACAAGCATATCACAAAAATCAAATTGTGACTCAAGTATCGTGATAGAATCGTATCGTCGGGCAACTGCTGATCCCCACTCCAGGTGTTTTATATGACTTGTAACATTTTTAGATTGCCACACAATTGCATTACACAATGGCATCATCCATCCATCCATCCATCCATCCATTTTCTGAGCCGCTTCTCCTCACAAGGGTCGTGGGCGTGCTGGAGCCTATCCCAGCTGTCATCAGGCAGGAGGCGGGGTACACCCTGAACTGGTTGCCAGCCAATCGCAGGGCACATACAAACAGACAACCATTCACGGTCACACCTACGGGCAATTTAGAGTCTCCAATTAATGCATGTTTTTTGGGAGGAAACCGGAGTGCCCGGAGAAAACCCACGCAGGCAAGGGGAGAACATGCAAACTCCACACAGGCGGGGCTGGGGATTGAACCCGGGTCCTCAGAACTGTGAGGCTGACGCTCTAACCAGTCGGGCACCGTGCCGCACAATGGTATCAGTCTACATAATTTAAGTGTGCCTATGTCAATGAATTGTACATACATTTGTTTCTGTTTTGATAGATTGATGCCACAGACATTGCCTTCATAGATGACAACAGTCTGGCTGGCTACATATGGAGATCGCATAGCAGCAAGATGCTTCTGTTTGGAAAACAAAGTTGGAAATAAATGAACAAGAGAATCCCAAAAAAAAATTCACTGCTTTAAAAACTAAAGAAAAATATGGGTGTTGGGAATGAGGATAATGAAAGTTATCATGAGGAGACTACAACAGCAAAGCGGAAAAGAACCTACACAAAAAACAACAAATGGGCTGAAAAGCTGACCAGAAAAGTTGAGTTGGGGTCGATTAATGAAGGTAAACAAATAAGGAAACGCAAAGGAGGGGGGAACGAGGATGCTTGATGTGTCCAAAGAGTCCAAAAAAGCTTACATATTATAGTACACTAAAGACATTTTCTTTCCAAATGAAAAAGGTAGATTTGGAAGATGTAAAGCATTCAGTTGTGACATATTAGATTATCAAGAGGAAGCTGTACTTGATGAAGATATCACAATTGGAGACCTCTACAAAGTACTAAGAATGGGAGTGTTAAGATTTTACCTTTGCACTAATAGTCTGATAGACTCTTTTGCGGAAAGCTCTGATGCAAATATTGATGTACAGCTGAGAGAGACACATGAAGATAATCTTCAAACCATCGTCATTCAGTCGGCTGATTTGAAGGACTTGCAGATGTAATTTCTGACACATCTGAGGTGATGATCGGCCCTTTCCTTGGAGAACCCATGGCAAGTCAGTTGGATGACACTTTGATACATCAACCCATCCTGCAGTTTGAAGTAGATGAGCTGGCCATCCCATCAGTCACTCTTACCGCATTAAGCACAGCAACATTCAACACTCCAGACACAGCATATACAAGTGATCAAGCAAGTGATTCTACAGCTCCATTTGATCTAGAATGTGTCACCACCATAAAACTTCACAGAGTCCACCTTCCGGAGGAGATGATGAGACAGTTTAAGGATGCAGTCAATTACTGACTTTACAAAATTTTTACAAATAAACAAAACTGTCTGCCGTGTTTATACAGAACATACCTGTTCCTTTTAAAGTTGTTACCTGTTGATTACCATAGAGCAATAAGTATAAGGTGATAATTTTGTCATGTTGAAGTTAAACCTCACCAACAGTCTGGTGTTACACTGTTTTGTGGAGACGCAATTTGTTATTCCTGTTCTGCATGTTGTGACCAAAATCCAAATGTAATTGGAAATAAATACACAGCTGCAAATGGGGAACTGAAGATTAATTCTTGCTTTATTTTATTTGTAATGAGAAATGTTGAAAAACAAGTACAGTAACCTTATCTCAAAAATTTGTACTTTTCTAATCTCTAGTCATTTGTTAAATAATTTGGCTTTTTCCTTTTAGCAGTTCACAAAAAGTTGTCAGTAAGAGGCTATAACTTTCCTAATAAAAAAAATAAATATAAAAATAAAGACTTTCAAATCGACCCGCATTGAAGACATCAGAGTTGAAAAATGCCTGTGGTATCATTCATCCATCCATTCTCTTAGCAGCTTATCCTCACTAAGGTCGCAGGTGTGCTGGTGCCTATCTCAGCTGACTTCGGGCGAGAGGCGGAGTACACCCTGAACTGGTTGTCAGCCAATCACAGCCTGTGGTATCAATGAAAAATAAATAATTGAGGATTGGGTGCCCTTTCTCGTTAAGTACAAGTCACATGTAAACATGATCTCACCAACACACCGCCACGTTTTGAAATAACTTGACATGTTGTATTCCTGTTCATCCTTCATTATCATGTCATAAATGTTAATACATCTGTTGCTCCATTCAGATAAATTCCTCTTATAGCAGATGAACCTCTCTGTGATAACCGCCTCTCAATCTAGGGCTATTACAATTTCAGAAAAAAGATGATTTGTCTATATGTGCCCTGCGATTGGCTGGCGACCAGTTCTGGGTGTACCCCGCCTCTTGCCCAGAGTCAGCTGGGATAGGCTCCAGCAAGCCTGCGACCCTTGTGAGGGTAAGCGGTACAGAAAATGGATGGATGGATGATTTGTTAGACATCCAATAATTTAAAATGTCTGAGACAGAACTCATTTGGGATCACCATGGCATCATCATACCACAACAATAGAGTGGACAGTGTAGAATTAAAATATAAACGTCACGATTTGATACACTGTATCAGATTATATTGTAGTTTCAAGGTCATTCTCGACATAGTCTCTCTTCCCAGACAAACCGGAACCAAACAACAGGCCCACAGTCTTCATGTTTTATTTTTTTCTTGGTGGATCAGCAGGCTCAGACTTCTGGCAGACAAGGACCTCTTATGTTTATGAGAAGGACACATGGTGTAGCACTGTATAATTGCCATGCTGGATTAATTGTTGATTTCAGGGGCCGGGCAGATGTAGCAAAATATTGGTAAAGCCGCAGACACTATTTTTGCTCAGAACTAAAGGACAGGAAGTAAAAATGAACAGAAAAAAATACAATTGTAGTGATTAACCTCAAAAATAGAAATGTATAGGTTTTTAAGTACCATATTTTCACGACCATAAAGTGCACTTAAAAGTCTTAAGTTTTCTCCAAAATGGACGGGGTGCCTTATAATGCTGCGCGCCTTATGTTTGCACCGAGTTCCAAAATCTATAAATGTTGTGTGATGAGCGCTCCGCTTGACTGACTGGGAGCATTTCCTGTCGACACGCTGCTTATACAGAGGAAAAGCGGACATGGCTGAGGACAGCATGCGGACGTAAAGGGGGAAGGGTGCGCGTGAAGGAGGACGCTAAAGGCACGCCCCCAGTAGGTATATAGCACCGGTCAAGCCAGCCTCCACTCGTAAAGGAGCAAATAAGCCAGCCTCCCCTAATTTTGTTCATACTAGGCATTACGGTAATAAGTCGCCAACTTGTGGCGAAAGCCACCTTCAAAATAAAAGCTTCCCAAAAATACGGACATCAATGCTCTTCGGTTAAGGAATGCAACCAGCAAGGTTAATTTGAATCTTGAGATGCATGAAAAAATGTAGTTTATTAGTTTTTTAAATTAGTTTTTTAGACTTTTATTTTGAAATAAAATAACAGATCTTCATCAAACCTCTTTTAGTGGAGTCCTTGGTGGGCTGTCACACAGATGGACTTGTCTTGCGATACCAATGGGATTATGTTGGGGTGGCTTTGGCTCAGTAGGTAGAATAGATTTGAATCCCTGCTACGACTGTCCGCATGTTAAAGTGTCCTTGGGCAAGACACTGAACCCTAATTTGCTCTCAGTGGGCCTGGCAGCGCCTCGCATGGCAGCAGTCGACCATTGGTTTATGAATGCGTGTGTGAATGTGAGGCTTTTGGCACTGTGATGATGTAGATAAAGTGCTTTATAAGTGCAGTCCATTTACTATTTATTTTCCTAAGATATCAAATAAACTACATTTTTTATTGTATCTCAAAATTCTAATTAACTTTGCTGGTTGCATTCCTTAACCGAAGAGCACTGACATCCGTATTATTGGGAAGCTTTTATTTTGAATGTGGCTTTCGCCGCGACTTGGCGACCTATTTCCGTAATGCCTAGTATGAACAAAATTAGGGGCGGCTGGTTTGACTGCTACTTTACGAGTGGAGGCTGGCTTGACCGCAGTCAAAAAGAGACACGCTTACGAAGCACAGATGGGAATCGAGCAGCCGCGAGAGAATTCAAGATCAACGAATCCATGGTTCGAAAGTGGAGGAAGCAGGAAAACGAGCTTCGCCAAGTCAAGAAGACGAAACGGAGTTTCCGCGGAAAAAGAAGAAAAACAAAATGCGGAAACAAGGCAAAGTGGCCCGAGTTGGAAGACCAACTCGAGCAATGGATTAATGAACTCCAACCGCTGGACATCGGTGTAAACAGGGCGTTCACAGTGAAGTTGCGAGCGGCGTGGGAGCGATGGATGACAGATGGCGAACACAGCTTTACTAAGACGAGGAGGCAGCGCCGGGCGAGTTACGCCACAATATGTGAATGGATTGCGGATGCTTGGGCTAACGTCTGTTTGCACTGTTGTTCGAGCTTTTGTAAAAGCCGGCATCATTTCTGAGGAGCCGCACGGCAACGAGACTGACTCGAACCTAGCGTGTTTGATTGAGAACTTGCCCAGCTGTTCATTTCGGATACCGAACATGAGGACTTTGATGGATTTGTGGATGAGGATTGATCAAAATAAAATGTGAGTACATTGTTAAATACTTAAATAAAGTACAACCAAACTCAGTTTTGCTCACGCTGCCTTTTTAAAAACATTGTTTTAGCGTGCATGCATGCTACCGTATGTTTTAAGATAGCGTATGTTTTACCCTGCCTGCGCCCAATAATACGGTGCGCCTTATGTATGTGTTAAATACAGAAATAGACCCCGTAACTGAGACTGCGCCTTTTAATACCCCTTTAAAGCTCTATGGTCGTGAAAATACGGTATGTCTGCTCTCAGGAAGAGATACAGCTCTATGGCCTCAGCTCAGCTGCTGTGGTGGGTGAGTGTAAGAAATTTTCTGTCATTATAAGGCAGCACAAGTTGAATACAGTCTCATCACAAGGATATGGTCCTCTCTGTTGGCATTCTTGTTTAGAGGCCTCCACTGCCTCATGAGAGACCTGTTTTAGTTTATCTTGACCACCAAAGAGATGAGGGATGGTGTACAACAAAATTGGACGTCCACTTGGAGCTACAGCCTTTTTGCTGTTGCAGATAATGTGGGTATTCCACAAATGAGCAACTTGCTGCAGCTCTTCCTGCGGAAGAAAAATACATTACCTGTGAGAACAACAAATAATAAATGCTTTCTATTTTGAGTCAATATGACAAATTTTCTGTCCCCAAATCTGCGCAAATTCTGGCAGGTATCTTCTTCTCAACTTCGGAGATGAAATAACCAGCGATGATCTTGGGGTTGCTGTTTGTTGAATAGACATGGAGCCAAACAATGAACCTTGAAAAGCCATCAATCACTCCTTTGCTGTAAAGACCAAAAGGCTTCAGTTTGTCGTACGAGTCAACATGCCACATAAAATTACGCCCAGGGTTAACGTACGTACATCGGGTCAAGCGGTTTCTCCACCTTTGCGCAACATCATGGGAGTCTAACGGTACTCTGGGTCACAACATACGCAGCTTGGATGCAGTGGAGATGGTGTAGTTTGTAGCCATGGAGCCTTCCGTGCCTCTCCAGCTGATCCATTAGAAATTACGCTACCTCCAGGGGGTCGGACTGATTCCTCCTCCTGTACAGTCCCATGCACTTTAAATTACGTCTGAGAGTATGCATACTTATTACAAGGCCGTCCACTGAGCTCAATAACTGTAAAATCTCACCATGTCTCAACCCAAGCATGAAATAGAACTTAATCAAATCGTTTAAATGAGCCGAGATATCCATTCTGCAGACACACACCGTTTCGAAGCAATAACTTCCGGTTCAGGTCGCTGGCGAAGCCAATTTGGCGAAGCCCTATGAACATGTGTATCTTCTTTTTCAGTCTTAAATCTTTTTAAACACTCAAACAGCGTATTTATATAACTTTGATATATAAGATGCTAAAAGGACTCCGCCAGAGACCCAAACCGTAAGAAATTGCTTTTTGTGTGTGTGTGTGTGCGGGGGCGAGGGGGGTTCACATTTATTATGTTTTAACGTGATTACTTTCTACGTTATAACGTGATTCGTGTTATAATATGAAACTTTTCACGTTATAACATGAAATTATTGATGTTATAAAGTGTAATTTATCACATTATATAACATGAACCATATCACGTTATAACACGAAACCTATCACGTTATAACGTGAACCTATTTTTATTTTGGTGTGGCAGCAATACACTTCCGTACAGATGCGAGCATGTGCAAGAAACTTCCTCGCAAATGGTGGCACTCGTGGTGCAGTGACGGTGGCTGAGTGTGCAGAAGCTGCCGATGAGGCGGCGGGCTTCATAGGCGTTTTGGTCTTCTGCACAGCAACTTCGACTGTCAGTCAAAATATGTCTTTATGTGAAAAGTGAGAAAAACACAATTTGAGAAAGGCATCAAGGTGACATCAGAAGGCGCATCCAATAGGAGAGGGGCTGGTGGAGTGATTTCAGAGTGCTAACAGCAATAGACCAACCAGCGGGAAAAGCCTCAATGTTGCTTCCTAGTAGGCTGTTACACAAGCACTTCCAAATATGGGCAAGCTTGCACCAGGGCGCTGTCGTCCTTGTGTGCTGGCCCACGTGAACAACAAGAAAACCAAGTGTGAAAAGGCCTTGAGACTACACCTCATTTCACTTTGCAATGGAGATGAGGACAGGACGCACTTAAAAGCAAAGCCGCCCCGTTACGTAGTTTCAATGAACCAACTGTCAACAGCCGAGCCGAGATTTGAACCACAACTTTAGAACTGTGAGGAAGATAACTGACAATAAAGGTTAGTATCATACTAGTGAACCAAGTCAAGCTGTAGTCGCCATTAATCCATGCTGATTTCAACGAAAAATATAAATGATGAGTTTGTGGAAACGTTATCTTACCTTGATACACAAGCTGGGAGAAGCTTATATGCCTCATAAAAAAAAAACAGTTAGAGAGAGCCATTAGTTCACAGACACGAAAGTTATGAGTAAAACCTAGATCTATGCTTCTGCTAAATACGCCGAATAGCAGTCATTTGTGCTGTGTTCTGATGAAATATGTTCCTGTAAAACGGTTTCTTATTGCTCCCGGGGGGGGGAGTGCAAACATACAATGTTTGTATGAAGGTGCTGGTTGTTTACTACGAGTTTCCTCCTCTCCACTTTCGAGCTGCACCTGCTGAAGCCTCCTCCTCTATGGCCTGTATACATTCTGTGGCTCAACATGACGGTGAGGGGGAGAAATATATAAATAAATACAAACACTGGCTCCGGAGCATGTTTTCTCCCTCCCCCTCGCCTCCCTCCTGGCCCCTACACAGAGAAGTAATGAGGGGCTACCTGTAATTACAAGCAGCTGCTGTCTTCCCTGACGAACGCTAATTGCCAATAATGATTTTGGAGAGCTGTAAAAATTCACCGGCTGACGCTCGTCTCCCTTTCGCTCGTCTCCATACTTGAGCTTTGTAGAAATGGAGGAAGCAGGAGGGAGGGGAGACACGGAAAAGAGATGGGTTTTTTTTCTTTCCTCCCGCCTGGCTGTGTCGCAGTCAGGAGTGCAGTTTGCTAATTTCTGCTGCTGACATATCAGAAGCCTTCGCTGGCCTTTTTGGCAGTCCCTCCCATTCCGCCGCTCTGACGCCTGTTTGTTGTCTTCTTCACGGGCTGATAGCAGCTTTATTAGCGCCATAATGTGCAGGTGGAGGTTTAAAGGTCCCATGCGAAGCGCAGCACAGGAAGGAAGTGGAGGGGAGCGGAGCAAAGAAGACTTGGGTGCATGGCGGAGGTGACTAATAAGCCACATGCATAATTAAAAGACAACGAGGCCGCTAATTAATGAATGCTTATGTTTGGCAGTGCGTTGTAATGGAAGCGGCATCAGCGTGCAAGACTTAGTCTGACACAAATTGAATTAGGTCCCAAATAAGAGAGAGGAGGAGCGGGAGGAGACTCATGCAACTTACATTATGCGAGCTGTCACACTCTCTTTTTGCCACATGGAATACTTTTCAAGGTACAGAGTCGGACCAGTGGTGAGCGTCAGGGCCAGCAAGAACTCCTCTGCTGGCCTAAATACTTGCGGAAGCACTGACCTACATTTAAAACCTAAATTAAATTAAAATTAAATACTTTTTTCAATTAAATTGTATTGAATTATTCCCAACACTACAGTGTCTCTTCATTTTGTTGAATCTTTCTTGGTCGCACTTTTTCCAGTGCGTTTATGTGAATGTACTGTTCGTGTCTAATCAGATTTTAACCTCTGTGTGCTGCTATGTCAACCTAATCGGTCTGCTAGGTTCTGCAACTACTTTTCATGAGTGGGTGACTTGTCGGCCACTAGTTTTTCAGCGTTTCGAAATCTGAATCGCAGGTGAACAGTGTTGCAACAGCACATATGCAACAGCCACATGTATCACATGATCTTTTACAACAATAAATGTGTATATGGTGCCTCAAAATGATATTTTCCGACATGAAGACCTTTGGTTTTTCCATTGAAGCGAGTTAGTATGTGTGCGAGGGTCAATCACCAGGTGTGCGACTGTAATTTGTTTGCAATTGTCCAGTTCAATTGCCTTCAGCTGCATCGCTGTTATAGGCCTTAAACTACAGTGAAGTATAGTTCAATGACAAATCCTATGAAATTGATAATGAGAGACGGTCCCTCTGTCACTGCATTACTTTGAAACAGAAACCAAGGAAAAGCTCTCCTGTTCCTCGTATTACATCATTATCTCCTCTGGTGTTGACATCATGTCTTGCGCATAACTGCAATAACACAGTGAACAAACACATTGATAGACTTGCAAAGTTGCATAAAGTCCATACATAAAAGTTTTCCCAAGCATTCTGTAGCAGACGAACCCACCAGTCAGTGTTATCAAAAACATAAAACTGTAAGGAAGTTCAAACAAATTAAAAATCAGAATTTAGCCAATTTAGGCCAACTCACTTTTGAATTGGGGCAGATTTAATGTCTTGGCATAACTGTAATGGCGCAAACTAAATGAACAGCTGGTTAACTTTATTTTAAGGTTATTGCGTGTCTACACCTGCCCGTGACTCTTTCTCAGAGTTTTGGATACAGATCAAGATATAATTTTTTTGTTTTGACTGTTGACAAAAGCGCGCTACAAACACCTTCAGCAAAAACACACGTGTACTGTGTGGGCAGTCAAGCCATGGCCATCAGTCAGTTTGCATTGTTAGTTTCGACTTATAGAAGCATTATTCGTAGAGTGCGAATTCAAGAATTTAAGACTAACAGTTCTATAATGATACAGTGTATGATATCCTCATTATTTTGTACAAAATAACTCAAAAGCTAGCCACCATCTTCTCGTAGTGCATACTGCATTTTACAACATACTCTATGTTGCAAGAAGACTTCCCTCGAAAAGTATCGTATCAGATTAAAAAAATAACCTTTTTTTTACCAATCGACTGCTCTCAGGTTGTCATGTTGGCTACACCTTTAACTGGTATGAATGTAGTCTTCACAGGCAAAACCCAAATCTGAAACTGACCGTTAATATTTAGCACTATTAATTGTTTGAATAAGCCTGTCAGTCACTTTTGAAATATCAAATGAAATATGGCTGCATTCAAATAGAAGGTATGATCTTCTAAATTGTGTATCAGAGACAGTTGTAAATACTGTACCTTAAAAAAAAGACAAATCTCATAATAATAATAATAATAATAATAAGAAGAAGAAAAATAAAAAAAAAAGAACAATAACAAGAAGAAACAATGTAAACATTTTTTTTTATAGTAGACTAGGGGAGTAAAAAAACAAATCTGTTATAAGTAGGGCTGGGCATCGAGAATCAAGAACCGATTGGAACCGGGACTAACTCCTAGAATCGTTCAAATTTCAAAATTTGGGTTCCCAGTTTCGAAGTTTTACAGTCCACTGACCACGAACAAGAAAGTGGCGAAAGCCAATGAAGACGAACACGTACGAAGACGTGCTTGTGCCCAACGGCAAGTGTTTCTTAACTTTGTTAAAATAAATGACCAGTCGCCTCAGTGCAACGATTGGAATAAGATTATATTGTGCAAAGGAGGCTTTCGCGATGTGTAGCGGTCTGATGCGCTCCCTCCCACTCTGAGCCTCAGCCTACACCGCGCGGAACAGTTAAGTCAATTGAGTGAGTGTGAAACAATCCAATATGTCTATGCCAACAATGAGGCAGCTAATAAGTTAAATGGTGAGTTGCACTCTTACACTGATGGTTCTTGACGTTTATTTTAGTTTTCAATCCAACATATGAGCTGATGACAGGCACAAAATTTAAATATAAATTATTTTACCATACTGGAAAGAAAGTAGAAACAGTCGCATTACAAGCTTAACATTGAGCTAAAACTTCACAAAAGGTCAAACTAGCAACTTTACATCACAATGAATTGGGACAAAATTCACATAAACATCTCACAGTATCACAAACACTAACCTTGTGTGTCATCGGTCTGTCGGGATCGGAAGCAACATTTTACAGAGCATTTGATTCCATTCATTACTCTTTTTATTGCGTCTCATTTTACTTTTGGTTTCATCGGTGTCGTGTGAAGTCGTCTTTCGTGCCAAAATGCCGAGTTACGGTGCGTATTCTTCAAAATAAAATGCTACATGCTTAAAACAGGAAGTCAAGTTCAAACAAACTATTGACACTGGTTATAAAGAACCCTGAGTCAAATGTTCATTTTAGTCTTTGCTCCCGGCGGCTAAGAAAATGGATGTTCATAATTTGGAGACCACTTATTTAAACAATACAAACTTTTTTGAACAAGAAGAATCGGAATCGAGAATCATTTGGAACCGGAATTGAAATGAGGAACTGGAATCGGAACTGGACTTGCTCAAATTCAAACGATGCCCAACCGTAGTTATAGGTCAGCTCTTGTCCCATTTTCATGTTGATTTTAAAACCGAATGTTGTCACGCTGCAAGAGTACAATTCAGTTGGAGGGGAATGTTTATCGTATTTTTTACTAAATGTGTGTGAAATTAAGCTATTTAAAAAAAAAAAAATTTAAAATTAATATCAGTTGGTCCTGGATTATGTATAAAATAAAATTAATGATTAATATAGTATATTTTGAAAAAAGTACCAAGAAAATGACTTTTTCAATGAAATTTAAAAAAATACAAATACCAAGCTTAACAACCTTGAAGAGAATGCCAAACAGCCAGGTAACCTTAGCCCATGATTTTTCCATTTTTATTCTGAAGAATTTATAAAATTGCAAATACCCAGTGGCCAGCCTTGAACTTGTTACCTTGGCTGGTACAACTGCAAATTGTATTTTTTTATTTTGTTTTTTAAATATTCTGGTTTTGTCACACAAGCTCCGTTCATGGTCAAAATACTTACTTTAGTCTCCATCCTCTTTAACCACACTCCTTCAGTTAACATTAAATTGCAACAAATATATTACTTGTATTCTTAGATTTGAAAAGCTTTTGATGTACTCCTTTGATCTGGTCCAAATTTAGAAGAAGAATGTGATCAAAAGAAATCATAACAACCTGTTTTTGGGCTTAGATCCACAGTAAAATCCATGTGAATTTCAAATTTTATTTTTTCGGTGAATATATAACTGAAAAAGGTTTGTGAAGGAACTTAATGAACAGTAGTCTATGACAGATTTTTATTTTACTCTGTGCTGATTTTTATGGACGACAGACCTTTGAACACCCTGAACTGTGGGAACAGTCTGCAGTAAAAGACGTTTAAACACCACCTTATCTCCACCAGCTTGAATAGTTTACACTTTTATTGTTATGTGTTCATCACTCTCTAATTGTTGTATTACTCTAAGCTTTGTCTCTGTGGGAAAACTGTCAGGGCATTGACTTTAACTGAAGCAGAGTTTTTTATGTCGAAAAGAATATTACTCCGAGCTTCGGGAGGCAGTAAAATGATATGATGTGATGTTTTCATTGTCTTATTTGTTTTTATGTCGTCCTACTCTTTTTCTTTAAAAGGAAATCAGACCTGGAAAGGCTGCTTGAAATGATCTCATTGTTTGGAGAGACTGGCCCAATTCTCTCCTTTGAATCCAGTGATGTCATGACAGCTCCCAGTACGATACCGTAGTGAAAGGCGCTATCAAGTGACCTTTTAGTATTCTCCATTTTCATGCTATCACACATAGTCTCAACAAATTACAGCGACCCTCTGTTCTGCATCGACAAAAATACACAGTAGATGTGAAGATTAAATGCAGCGATCATGAAATTAGCAGAATGAAATTGCGGACGAATGGAAATGCATACAAAAATGACTAAATTTACCATTCAAAGCAAATTCCCTGTGGACATTTATCTCTATAGACTGCTGCTCTTAACAGGCTCGACCAGTTTAGGCGTATTCCTCCCAGCCAGATACTCTGGATTTGAATATGGTGCCTGATATTTGGTATGTAATAAGGGGCCTGGAGCCTTTCCCGCTCAGTGAGCAGCAAGGGCCTGTCTTCCCGATAATACCATGCATGGATAACCGAGTGAGACGCCATCAGATACTGAAACCGGCGGGCTTAAGGGAAATGAAATTTATTTGGAGGCAGCGGGCGAGGGCGGCGAGGATAATTGAAACTGGGAGCGTTCAGTTGGGGAGAGGAATTGAGATGTTGTCACTGCGTCCTCCTTATCGTCATCGGGCCCACTTTGCAAAAGCAATTAAAGAGTCAAAAAGAATATCTGCGCTTGTGCGGGGCGCAAAAGAGCAGAACGCAAGTCAACTAAGGTGCACCCTGCCTGTGTGACACCCGCACTACCCACACACACACACACGCGTTCGAAAGTGCAGGTCCATCAGTTGATCATTAGGTCTCCTCTGGCACACTTGTAAAATGTTTTAAAAAGAAACCCATGCTCGTTTCTGTGACAGATATTTGCATTGCAAAGCCCACAATGTGAGATCACCTTAAAAAATAACAGTTGGCTGATTGAAGACACTGTATGTGCGGTTTTACATACAATGACAGCATACTGTATGCCAAATCACTCTCACTGTGGGAACATATGAGAGTCTGTTGGTGCAGTTTGTGGGTTTTTGTTTTGTTTTTTTAACTTAATTACTTAATGAAAGAACATCTAATTCAGATGTTCTTTTATCAAAAATGAATATGTAAAAAAGCAAAGATAAGGTAACGGCCGTCTGGGTAGAAAGTGCCTCAATATGTTCGAGATCATGTTCCAGATTGGCTAAATACATGATCAAAAAGGCAAATGAAGTACTAGCAGGAAATACTCTGCTCTTGTTGGCACACGGCAACAAAGAGGAGCCATGGTTATACAAGCTCACTTTTTCACAATAAATCTTGTCTTTTCCCCAAATTGAATTTTGAATGGGACAACTACCATTGATGCTATAGGCAAGAACAATCAAATTACTGACAATGTGAAGGTGAAAAAAAGGGTCTCAATGCAGATGGGGATGTGTGAGGCTTGAAGAGTGACGCACCTTCACTGACAATAGACACTTTGCACAGTGATGGTGATCTCCATTTTCTCCAGCTATTGGTGGACACCAATTCAATATGTCAACAAACTAAAGCTGAAAATTAAAGTGAGATGTGAATTCCTGTTTCGATGTTTGATTGAGCAGAATAATAACCTGTTTGCTTATCGCCTCAATAAAAAGGTACATTGCGAAAAGGAGTGTATTGTACTGCACAGCGCAAAGATGTAAAATGGGTGTCATTCATTTTTATTGCGGGCCACAGTGTAGTTACGGTTTCTCTCTGAAGGCCATTATGACTATGAAACCATTTAAATGTTTCATCCCTTCCTCATATTATTACATAGACACAGCAAATTGATGGATATCTAGTTTTGAAATCACAATTCAAGGATAATAGTTTGGTCAGCTATTGTTCAAGTTACTGTAAAAGAGGGGTTTGTTAAAAATGCTTGAAATTTTGGTGCAGATTTTAACAAGAATCATGGAAGTTGCACCTGATTTGCTTTTGCGGGCCACATAAAATGACGTGGTGGGCCGGATTTGGCCCCTGGGCCTTGAGTTTGACACCTGTGATCTTAAAAGCAAGAGGACGATCGAGATGAGGGCAGTAACGCTAGTGTAAAAAAGACAAAACTGGAATGAGCAGCGACAGACAGAACGAGGACGAGCTTAGGTGGGGGTGGGGGGGGGGCGTGGGGGGGGGCGTGGGGGGGGGGGTATTTCAGTGAGGGGACCCATAATAATGAACAGGTGGTGGAGGAAGAAGAGAAGGTTAAGCCTGTTTCTGTTGGTGTCATTGGAACCCGCCCCGTGCTGTGCGGACAGATGTGTGGACGGACCACTATCTCCTCTACCCCTTCCTCACATACTTGGTCCTGCCAAAGCCCACTAGCCTGTGCTGGAATCCTCACTTGTTTATCTGCCTTTGTTCTTTTGGTTATTTTTGGACCCGAAACATTGTCTCTGTCCAGGCAGAATATTGCATTTCACAACCAGAAGGGCACTCAGGAGAGCGACAACCTCCACCAAGGCCATGCAATAATGACAGATAGCGGTGGGGTCACGTAATTTGGAAGGGGTTGATCGTTGATCTCAGGATACCTTGACGTCACATTATGAGTGTGTGTTTATCTCCGTATTCTGATGACGCAGAAATGTGCTTCTCTATTCAAAACAGCGTATGGTATGCTAAACTCAAGAGGGGACCTAATATTTATACAAATCTGCCAAAAAATATCGACAACGTGATATACATGATCTTTATTTATGTATGTTACGTGACTGTGACATTTTGCTGGCCAAGTGCAATAAGATTATTATTTTTTAATATCAGCATTCTGGATTTTATTGCTCTTCCAATTTGAAGCGATCTGACTAGTGGTAGCTGGGATTTACATATTTTTACATCTTTTAGTGAACAGCCTCTAAGCATTTTATTTTAACAACTACACACACCATCCTGAACAGCCGTTTGCGCTTTTCAAATCCCAGATCTGACAGCATGGTGCACTCGAGCCTAGCACATCTGCCTCACAGTTGAGAGGCTCTGAGTTGGAATCCTAGCTCCAGACTTTGTGTGTGGAGTTCCCATGTTCTCCCTGTGATTGCGTGGCTTTTCTCCGGGTACTCCAGATTCACCCCAAATTCCAAAAACATGCTAACATTTTAGGTTAATTAAAGAGCTAAAATGTCCATAGGTGTAAATGTGACTGTGAATGGCTATTAATATGCGCCTTGCGATTGCTTGGCGACGAGTCCGGAGTTTACCTTGTCTCCCGCCTGCAAGCCAGCTGGGAAAGGCTCCAGCTCACCCACGATGAGGACAAGCGCTACAGAAAATGGATGGATGGAAATTCCAGATCCACAATAAAATAAGTCCTTTCTTGACTAATGCCACACACCTCTGAGGTTTGGTGATAATCGGTTGAGTACTTTTCGCATAATCCTGCTCACAATGCAACGGTTCCAGAGGTAAATATGTAAAATTTAGAAGAATGTTGCAATGTTTGTTTAATTATTTGTTTGTATTTGTCTGTTTTGTATCATATTTTGTTCATATTTTTAAAGAAATCGACTTTTTCTGTGTATAAATCTAGGTGGATACAGGCTCTCCACACAGGTATTATTCTAACCTAATGAAAGTGTTCTTACACCTTACTGCAGTTGCTCGGGGCCTGTTTGACAGGGAGCAAGGAACAGGATGTTGTCGTTAGGCACTTCCACTGACAGTGTGTTGTCGGCAAGCGAGTCGTTTGACTGATGGCTGTATGAGACAGGTGTTTCCTTGTTTGCCTCTCTGACTGGTTTTACGCACATACGTACAAAGCTGCGTTTCATGATCTTATCAATGAGGGTGACCAGTCAGTACGTGAGGATGGAATATGATCGATGTCATCAGTGTCGTTTCAGTGTGAAAGCGCTTCTCAGGCGAGAAGAGCAGGATAGAAAATCACCTGTGATGACACAACAGAATTTGTATTTTTTCAATGCACCTGTTGTCGCAACCCCACCCCGTCTCTCTCTCTCTCTCACACACACAAGCGCACACATATACACACAAAAGCAGATAAAATCAGTCGATAGCATGGCCGGCTTCATCAGATGGGCCCACTCCTGCTCCGTTCATTAACGTCCAATCGAAGACGAGCTGGCCCGCAGCCTGCCGTTAGTCGCACTTGGATAAACAGCACAAAGCAAACACGTGGAGAAAGACACAGATGCCGACGAGAAACAAAAGGTAGCAAAAATGAATTTCGAGAGTAAGGAAACGCAGCTGGCGAGACAAAGAGCAAGATAGGACTTCCAAAGAGAGGCGATGGCAAGCGTAGCCGAAGCCTTGGTTTCAGGGAGGTCAGCTGGGAATTTTGGATTGGCGTCGCCTGTATGACGCCTACGCGCTCGGCCCGCTCTCCCTGGGACGCCGGCGCCACCTGCTTCCATAGTGGATGGCAGCTTTGGAGCCCAGCAGGAGGGCTGGACGGACGGACTGACAGACAACATGTTTCAGCGAGTTTGTTTGGAAACCTGTGCCCGCCCAGCCAGAGAGAGGAAAACTTTGGAAGAGAGGGGTGAGACAAACAGATATCGAGAGGGAATTTTTTTTCTTCAAGATTTTACAGCGTCTTTGCGGTGTCTGACTAGTAAAAAGCAAAGCAAAAACAATGATCCGCTTTTTGGCTGATTTTGTTTTAATTTTATTTATTTTGTTTTAGATTTGGTTAGGCTCATTTCACAAGACTTGAGGAGAGCCGTAGCATGTTGCGATCTTTTCCCATTATTTTTCTAATCAGGCAAAACAGCACTATCTGTCCTGAAACAAGAGAATCTTGCCATACAAGCATGCCTGGAAAAGAAAATGTCTTCCTTGATGCCAATAAGAAATTGTTTTCCAAAACCTTTTAAAAAGTCATCACCACATGACTGTTCGTTTGTCAAACTGGGTACCACACACCTCACTATAAGGTAGATGAATCATGTGATTTATTTGCCTACCAGCGAAGAAAGGTAGGCTAATAATGACAATTAAAGAGTTGAATTAAATATAAGGATAGAGTATGTTAAAATGTATGGGATATTCTCGTACGTGTCGGTCAACTCAACGAGCACAAAGAGCTGAAAAATGCCCCACACTGGCACAAAGAGAAACACAACAAATGGAACCACACACAACCACAGTCACTATAACTAACAACATCTAACAGATGAGCCGCAGGCAAAATGCTGGCCACAGGCCATTTTATATATATTTTTTTCCCCAATTACTAAAATTAAATACAACAACTTGCAATGTACTATAATAATTTTCTGAGTTAGTTATACATTTTTTTTTGTTTTTCTTCTTAAACCAACCTGAACAAAGTTTGGATTAGGGTGATCCTAAACGCAGTCAGGATGAATCTTGATTTACCAGTACATCTTCTAACCCTGCATACACTTGCATTTTATTTATCCATCCATCCATACAGCGCTGGTCTTCGTCAGGGTTATGGTCACTAGGCAATCGCAGGGCACATTAAAACAAACAACAATTCACACTCATGTTCACACCGATTGTCAACTTAGAGTCTTCTATTAACCTAGCATGCATGTTTTTGGAATGCGGGAGGAAGCCTGGAGAAAAGGAGTACTAGGGGAACAGCCAAACTCCACAAAGGTTTGCCTGAGCCATGATAACAATCTGGTACCGCTCGACGGTGACACAGACATTCTAACCGCTAGTTTACCATGATGCCACATTTGATTTTTTTTTCTCTCTTTATAAATGGTAGTTATTGGGTTTTAATGGCAGTCAATGATGGATTCCAACCAAAATGTAATGAGAACATCCCTGAAAGCATACCATCAATCAATTCAAAAAATCTAGATCGATATACTCTTTCGAAATCTGTAGGATGCACTTCTTCAGTGCAGGTAGTACAAATAACATGATCATTGCTGCCAAACATCGACTTCAGGCATCAACTTCCTAGATAAGAGACTCACATGGTGTGTAATCCTTAGAATGCACCAGGGGTGTTTTTTTGTGTAGAACTTATTTGCGGACTGTGTATTTTACCTCAGGTGAGGGTATGGTGCCAGAAAAGAATTAGGGGAAGCTACCTGCGTAGGAGAGAAGAACACGAGGGCCACGGAAGAAGGAAGATCAAGGCTCCCTTCTAAGATGCTACAAAAAGGTAAAAGAATCTCAATAGCGTCTGGGCTCAAGAGACTCAGAGCAGGCAGAGCATACTTTTTCTTAAACTTAAGTATAAATAAAGACCAAGAAGCTAAGAACACTAAGTTATTGTTCTAGTTCCTTAAACAAATTTTTAGAAATGGATTTATTTTGTCCAGTAGGCTGCAAAGGTCACCAAACAGCAATACAGGTATGAACATAATTTCCATCCATTCATTTTCTGCACCGCTTATCCTCACTAGGGTCGCTGGCGTGCTGGAGCCTATCCCAGCTATAGCCTATCCCAGCGAACTGGTCGCCAGCCAATCACAGGACACATAGAAACAAACAATCATTCGCACTCACATTCACACCTACGGGCAATTTAGAGTCTTCAATCAACCTACCATGCATGTTTTTGGGATGTGGAAGAAAACCGGAATACCTGGAGAAAAAACACACAGGCACGGGGAGAACATGCAAATTCCACACAGGCGAGGCCGGTATTTGAACCCTGGTCCTCAGAACTGTGAGGTAGATGTCCTAACCAGTCGGCCACCGTGCCACCTGAACATAATTTATTAATATTAATTCAGAGACATCCCTCTTCGTACTCTCGTTGCGACATGCTTTTTGCTCCATTATTCTAAAACACTATCGAATTTTAATGCTATGCAAAAGGGAAAAACAGCTTAGTAAATTCTTCTATTTAAATTCAAATACCTACCCTGTCCTCATCCTTCAGGAAAATCAGAAAAAAGAAGAATACAAATAAATGGAAGATCTGACGGGGTAAGAGATCAACATCATGTGGACTACATCAAGTTATCCTCCAGTCAATCACAAGCCTACGCTGTTTCCTGCATTCTAAATCTCATTTGCTGCCTCTGCTTGCCGGTGAGACGCTAAAGTTGGAAAGTGGGAATAGCGAGCATTATTACTTTTATCCAGTGCAACTCGTGCAGTCAATAATGGCGCGATGTCGCGAGCATTATTGTTCCCAGCTGCTGCGATCGAGGAGATGCAACATTTCCTGTTGACTTAATGACAGTAATCACTTCCCGTACACCACATTCAGTAACTGTGCAGGGCCCCACCCAGGCTTGTGAGGGGCAGCGATAAGGCTTCTTCATCATCTTTATTGGATTCCTCATCCAAAGCAAATCAAGGCAAACACACACTGCATCATTTTGCCATATTTTCTCATCTATATTGACTGCGGCTGCTGGAAGTATTGGCTAATAATAAACTTGTCTGCTCGATGATGTGTTCCTGACCAACATATGTGCTGACCGCACTCCTAGGCCTACTGTGATCACCTCGACCCACTGTCTTGATCATTGTTGAGGAGTCAGTAGCGTATTGCCTCCCTCCATCATTCCTCCCATCCTGTTGTTATTCCCCTCCCTGTGTGACTGTCAAGCAGGTGAATGCCCTGAAGACAACACACCAACTGGGCGAGTGTATTGTCTGAAGGTGTTTCGGAATTGGCAGGAGCTTCACAGGTATGGGGCTGAAGAGAGAGGGGGAAAAAAACGAGGAAAAGATCTGAGGGAGACGGCCAGGTTGTGGTTACACACTGAACTGTTTGCAGGCTACTTTTACCGCAAGCTGTAGAGATACATTCCCTCCGGTTTGACTTTTTCTTTGTCACTACAAAAATGTCCATTATGGATACATTTATTTATGGCACTGTATAAATACACTGCTGAAATTAATCTGAAGCCACATTCCAGGTTAACGCCCAAAGGACAAATAATCACCCGTATTTAAATTATCTGCATGTCACCCGCACCAACTGGCACCAATCATGGCCAGGCTTGATGACATCATTTCCACTGTATGAGTAATATGTCACTTTGGAATGTTTAATAATGAAATGATTCAAGTCCAGCACGTGGAGCTCACTTTAGAGCAAGGGTTTCACTACTGGGGCCAACTGAATGAACAGCCCCAACACTGAGTCTGTGATGGCTAAATAATGGAATGCTGCAGTAAAATTGTTGTATTTCTGACAGGAGTCTGGACCTCAGAAATAACTGTTTTTGAAATCATCATCACGATATCAAGAGTTGTGTGCTGATCATTTTGTTGGGATTCTTACAAAAGCAATGTTAGCTCTGTACCTGACTATTTAAGGTACAAAATGTGTTAAATTTGAGTAGAATACACTTGATTTTAGCCAAAGTAAAAATTTAAAATATATACTAATCAGCGGCGGCACGGGAGAGAGGCCACTGGTTAGAGCGTCCGCCTCACAGTTCTGAGGACCGGGGTTCAATCCCCGGCCCCGCCTGTGTGGAGTTTGCATGTTCTCCCCGTGCCTGCGTGGGTTTTCTCCGGTTTCCTCCCACATCCCAAAAACATGCATGCTAGGTTAATTGATGACTCTAAATTGCCCGTAGGTGTGAATGTGAGTGTAAATGGTTGTTTGTTTGTATGTGCCCTGCGATTGGCTGGCAACCAGTTCAGGGTGTACCCTGCCTCCTGCCCGATGATAGCTGGGATAGGCTCCCGCACGTCCGCGACCCTAGTGAGGAGAAGCGGCTCAGAAAATGGATGGATGGATGGATGGATATTAATCAGCTGCAATGTTAGGGGCAATAGGACTAGTTTTTAAAAGCCCTGTTCCTAGTAACTGTAAACAATTGTATGTTAATAAATAAATAAATAAAAGACTCAGGGCCGTATTTACGAGATCGCAAATAGGGGGCGCTAAATTGTTCATTGTGTTCATTTTGCTTGTGCTGTTGGTGGGTTGCAATCTTTTACTAAGATCCCAAATAGTCGCCACTAAATGGCATTTCCATTCATGCTAACGGATTAGGTGCAGTGTTGGTGACTGGTGTTAAAGTGGAGAGGACTGTCATATTCAAACGAGGGTTTCGCGCTTTCGCGCCGATGGTTTTCACCACGGAACATTTGGGAGAGCAAAATTAAGTTTGAAGTGATGGAATTGGAAGTGTTAGTGGAACAGGCAAACAATCATATTACTGAGTTACAGAAAAGAAATCTATTTGATAATTTGGGGGAAGCCAGCAACGGCATAAAAAAATATGTTTAGCCCATTTAGCAGATAAAAACTTGGCTTGCAACTCTGTTTGCATAAGAAATCAAGTTTGCACATGCCCTTGTCGCCCGATACAAGTTGTTTAGCGTCAGTGTCACATAAATAGTTCCATAGTCAGTGGCAGAAAATATGAAGCAAACAGTTTTTTCCTCACAGATATATTTCTTTTTCCTGATTTTATCTCTGAATGTTTTGACCCGGTTGTAGCCAGAACCGCACTATACTTTGTCTCGCTTTCTCAAAGTTCTACAGAATCAAGGATCAAGTCATTGATTGATTCCTATAACATCACTATGGGATTCCACACCCTAGAAAGCAAATGGTAGTGTTCTCTCCGTCCGTCTGAGAATGAAGGGTGAAGTCATTCTCATCAATCAGAAGCTAGCCTGCTAAATAACAACTGAATGGCTAAACGGGCATAAATCCTGCACTTCATTCAACTAAATGAATTTTGCCTGATGATGAAACTCTTTTGCCCATTAATGAACGATACCATTGTCTTCCGTCTGTCTCATGCTAGCATACATACTTCTGTAACAGTTCAAACTTGACAGAAGTGTGCTCTAGCAAGTCTCATTGGTTTAACTTTGTTTTAGCAAACCAGTAGGTGAGATATCAATTGTATCATGGCTACAATAACCTACTAGTCCAATAAATCGACAAACATTTTAGTTTTGTTCTTCAAATTCACTTTCCAGTGCATCCCCGCCTGTTCTTTCTAAACTTTGCCCACCTACCTTTTGATCTTAGCCATGGGTAAACACCGCAGCCCACTGCCCTCCGACTGAGTACTGTAAAGAGAATAATTCATTGTTTTCACGCAACAACAGAATTGTGTTGGCGCTCAAAGAGCAGATGCCCACCCATACTTAATTAAACATCGGGCACTAAGCCACGCTGACTAATCAGAGGTGCCCTATCCATTGCCACTGTAGTACAGGCCGTGCTTATTAAAAATACATGGTGGTGAAATTTCTCAAATCCGATCAAAACACATCTGGACACTTAAAAATGCAATGGAACAATAGACATACATGGGCTCTGTAGGTTTTTCAAAGTCAGATTTAAGACTTTTTAAGCACATATAGCGGATTAAGGGCTTGATTTAGGCAAATCCATATTTAAGACAAAGGGTCCGTGGACTGTGTCATACATGTTTTAACACTTCAGATAGATGGATGAAGCCATTTTCAAACGTTTAACCAACTGGAATAGGAAAACATGTTGGAATTGCATAGCCAGTCCTTGAACATTTTCAATGGAATCCCATAGAGAGCAACCCTAATTGAGACAGAACAGAGAGGATCTGATCCTGGTTGTCATCCCTGTAGTTCACCACTGAGGACATAAGACCATGTGCCAGATCACCTCACGCATCAATGATTGCATCAACTTGGCCCAATTGTGGTCTGGACTGGACTTGCACTTTTATGTCCCAACACACCACCCAGTGTCTGCTGCCACAAGCACATAAGTGGTCGCCCAGTGCCCAGCCCAGCAGTGCTGCAGGCTTCTGCCCATCACAGAGGCAATGTTTGAGCCAATGGTTAAAGATGGGTGGTGGTGTGCACCATCAACTGAATGAAGTGGTCATCAACTTCACATTAACAAACAGAGATGTGCACAGCTGCAGCCAGCAGCCACTGGCAAACTGGTCTTCATCAAACAAGGGAAACTAAATGAACTGCTTTAAAGCTGGACAGAACACCTGGGATGATCAGGTGATGCCAGCGAATGTTTTCAAATGTAGTGTGTATTGTTAAATGTTCAACACTATATAACAAGCTGAGGGCCATGCAGTCCTGTTTATATGTGTTTTATTATACAGTCACCTGCAAGAGTAAATAGTAAGAATAAAACATCCACCCTTGCACAAAGAAGGGTGAACTAAAATGGGAACAGCACTGTAGTATTAATAGTAGTAGTGTGCGGACCAGCACCAATGCTGAACTGTAAAAGCTGAAAATGATTTGTGTTGTTTCTTCGTCCACATATTCTTGGGCAATTTCCTGGTACTTGTGACATAACCGTACTATTTTCCAATCTCGGTAAAGAGGAACGGTTAAATTTTGACTCAAGTGGCAAAAAGAAAAAAGTTTTTCTCACAAAAGTTGAAAAAATTGTTTTTTAAATAAATTAAAAAAATAAAATTCAAATCAAGGAGCTCAGTAATTAGTAGGCTACATCGATGTTCATGGAAAAGACAGCATATAAAAACACCTTTACATGTATGTTTATTAGGATTTGCACAAAAACTTAACAGGTTCCTCTTAGGTATACAGTACATAACACCCTGCAGTTTCATGGAAATCAGTGTAGCTTATGTACAAACAAAAAGAACCAAAATAACAACAATAGAAATGGTACTAATTTCACCCCTCTAAAGCTTATTCTAATGCATATCAACAACAGAATCGTGGGTCACACAAAAAGCTACAAACCAAAATGTAGGCGAAGATAAAACCTTGGAATTTCTCGTCCATATCTTCCATTGGATGTCAAATGAAGTGACCGGTGAATCCATAACGATAATTATTCATGCTGTGAGGTGGAAAACAAGCCACTTCAGCCTTTTCAAGTGCACAAATCAGTTGCTCAAGCTGTCACAGAGTCTGCAGGTAACACAGTCCCACAGAGGTAGCATCTTGTACCTTTGCTTCTTATTCAGTTCCTTTGCCAAATTCCCTCCTGAGCCAAACTGGAAAATGAGAGTCTCTCTGAACCCGGTACATGGAACAGAAGTTGTGCGAGTTGACAGATGAGGCCGAGCCTGCCAAATATTGAGTCTTCCCGTTTCTGCTATCCCATCAAACTTCAGATCAATCCTCTCACATGACTCACCACACTCATGTCCACCAGCCATCTCCAATTAACTGGGAAGTTAATGCACAGGTTAATTATCCAGGCACCTGGATTTAAAGAAATTACAATCGGAGCCAAGTGCAATTTGTCAGAGATATTCTCAATTTACGACTCAGATAAATGTGTTATTAAAGACAGGCTTCATTTGTATTGTGAAAATCAATTAGCAGCATCTTAAGTCTAGAAACCAAAAAAACAAACAAAGGACTACATTATGCATCCAAAATTTGATTGCATGGATAATACAATGTGTCAAGTACTGCAAACAAAAGAGGCAGAGAAGTTACCATTTAATAAGTCATAAATTCATTTCCACAAGCAGTCTGCTCCGATGTCTCCATTATTCCTAACCAACTCCATCCTACGCTGCCTGCCAGACTAGCATCATACAACTGTTGTATCATCATCCATACAGTAGATGTGGACTCCTTCATCTCAATAACATTGCAACAAAAGCCAAATTTGCGACAGTACAAGAATCCTGTGTGAGTTTCCATTACAAGGTGTTTGGATGGCATTTCAATAGCTGCGTTAACTACTGTATGTTTATACTGTAGCTTCAAAAGGGCACCTCAATAGTCCTCAGTAAGCATTATGACATCTCCATCAACAAGTCCAACTACCATATGCCCCTTAGTCAATAAGCAGTTTGTCCAGCAGGTTGGTTATCGCCATCCTTCCGGGTCCAATTCAGGTCTTTACGGATGAGCCGCCACAATTAGGTACACCATACCACTGCAGAATTCAAGTGGTGTAACAGGGGTTAGTTTAGGTCTTGGATCTCGAAGCGTTGTGTCCCCTTCAGGTTGGATAAACTCTCCCATTTTACCAAGCTTGGTGCTTCACGAGGAATTAGTATGGTGACGAAAGTGGTGTAGAGCGGGATTAGGAAACCATTGTCCATGCGGCAATGATTAAGGAATGCTCTCCTGCCTAATCAAGAACAGGCTCAAACACTTCAGTCTCCTGTAGGTCTTTAGCACACACAAAAAAAAAAAATGTTCAGAAACGACGGCAAGGGTGTTACTTTAAATCCTCTTGTGAAAATGTCCACATGCAAGTACCTAGCAACTGTATTACTTCAGCGACTCAGAGGTGGTCCTGGTATTAAAAGTGATAAGGTCCTACATTTTTTCCATTTGGTTTTGACCTCTTTCTAATCCCACACTGTATTGAGGTAAGAACATGTAACTGCTATCATGGTTGTGTAAAAGTGTCACAAGACAAAGTCACGTGGCATTCGTAAAAAGGAAAGTACTTTGATGGCTGGACTCTCTGTTGAAGCTAACCCTTAACTAAGATTGGCAACAGTAAGCATGACCCGGCATTCATGGCCAAAGTCTCATTAAAATGCAAAAAGGCAGGGAATGCTAATTTCACACTAGATCCTGAAGAAGTAGGAAAAGAAGACAACAAAAAGGGTCTTCATTAAAAAGAGTATGCATTATTCAAAGAGCAGAAGGCCAGAAGAATGGCTTAAGGCCAATTACGCACTACTGGAATCCGCCTCTGGCTGGCTGCTCGGCTTTCTGCCGTCAATATTCATATATATTAAAAAGGAAAGAATTTCAAAAATATAAAATGTAATTAATTATGAACAGGCTTTGCATGGTAGCCTCTAGGTCTTAATAATAATATTTCTGGTGGCGGCAACCTAATCATCATTCCACACAGTCCAACTGGTCACACTGACTCAAGAAGACATGTTCAACACTACAGTAATGAATAATATACTGTTGTCCGATGAAGGTCTTTACTTCGTGTTAATTTTGAAAGAATATGAGATTATCACTGCTGCAAGACGTGAGGGGGCAAGCCGAAAGTCGCAACGACATTCTTCTGCTCCATTCATTTTTTGAGTGGAGACTAACTCCACATCATCACAGACAGTGATGACAGTTGACATCATCATGACCAGTGACAAAAAAGAAAATGGCACATACAGGTTGGTTGGTTTAGTTTTTGCAATGCTAGAATTGACATTATCCTTAATTACACAGAATATATTGAATGTATACTTAATCTTCACAATCTCTATCTTCAACCATGAGTGTTACAATGGATGGCAAAATATGTCTGCTTTTATTCCACTAACCAGTTGGTATCACAGAGAACGCACACTAGACACGAGATGTGTCACTCCGATGGCAGGTTGGCGCATGGACAGGAAGTGGAAGAGAAACAGGAAAGAGGAGAGTCAACGGCTTACTGGACGTCATTGTCGCATCAGATCACACAGCAGACGGAGGCTGCAGTCGAACCAAACAGCTGCTGGGACACAATTTATTAACACTGGAACATAGGGAAGCGTGTGTGTGTTTGTGTGTGTGTTTTTGTGTGTGTGTCGTGTGTTGTGTGTTGAGTGAGAGATAGAGAGACAGACAGACAGACAAAGAGAGACAGGAAGTCATGTGGCAATAGCCTGTCCTGTCACAAGACTTTCACAGTGTGTCCCATTGTGGTTTGTGCGTGTGTAACAACCTTCTTCATTTGAGACAGCTTTTCCTATAGAAGCTAATTATCTGAGAAAGACCTTTTATGTGCGCGTGTTTGAGTATGTAGTTTAGTTGTGTATGGGCCTTCTCCTGGTCCTGTACAGTAAGTAATAAGAGCAGACTGTGAATCCAGGCAACAGAACCTCAAACCGGTCGACTCCACTTGAGATTTATGGGACAACAAAGCACCTGAACTCTTGTTGACAGACAGACAGACACACACATACAAAATACAGATTACATGATGGTGCGATAAAAACAGTAATGCAGGCATGTCAGAACAAGCTATGTCAACTCATGTTATTTATAAAATACAAAAAAACTAAAAGACTGCACAGGAAAGAATACACAACCATCTTGTCCCTCATCCATGATCAATCAACAACAATAATTACTACATAATTACTTGGGTGAGTACAGTTCCCAAAAGTTTCAGTCTGCTTCCTCACGGACGCAAATTTCATTCATCATACATAATGAAAATTTTGTCTTGATTTACACATGGCAACTCGTTCATTAAAGAATTTCTGCTACCTTTGACAGTCTTGTTGGCAACTAAGAGGAAACTACAGTGGAGCCTCATAATAATGAAGTCCACCATCACAGAACTTGCACTGGAAAAAGTAAAACCACTTTTATCATTTGAAATGTATTTAATTTCACCAGGCTGCGTTTGATTCATTTCAAAATATAAAGCAGCGAGGTAACTATGAAGGTACTTGGTATCACCATGGCAACAGCTATGAAAATCTGAGAAGACAAATCCATCCATCCATTTTTATTGAGCTGGAGCATACCCCAACCGACTTTGGGAGAGAGGTGGTGTACACCCTCGACGTATCACCAGTCAATCGGAGAACACTTACTATACAGACAAACACCCATTCACTTTCAAACCTACGGACATTTTAGACACTTCAATGAACCTAGCATGCATGTTTTTGGAATGTGCGAGGAAGCCAAAGCGCTCAGACAAAACCCACATGAGCAAGGAGAGAACATGCAAACTGCACACAGGGCTGAGTTTCGAACCCCAAATTTCAGAACATTAAGGCAGCCGTTTTAAACTCTAGGTCACAGAGCTGCCCTGGAGAGCTATCCATTAAAATATTTAAAAATAAGTTACCAGAAAAACACAGTGTAATAAATGTGATATAGAGCGAGTAAAAAAAAAATTTTAATCATCATTAAAAGACCCAACATGCAGGTGATACCGGATTTGTCCATTTATATGCATTTCCAGCACTTTAAATACAAAAAAAAAAAAAAAAAACTGAACATGTGCTAATGATGCAATGCCTACTGACCAAAAAAAAAAAAAAGCTTCACTGTGGTGCAATCCATCCTCCAGGCTGCTGTAACATCAATTAGTTCTTAAAATCACGAGTGATCAGGATTGAAATATGGGAGACAGACTTCCCTTCACTATCTCTCGCTTCAAGGCAATTTTCAGCCAATTCTGCACTGACGATTAAGTAGGATTATTATTTGGTCTACAGTGAGATTTAGCGACAACTATGTCCTGCACTACAGTGAGGGAGAGCGAGGGGTGGGGGGGGCATGTGCATGAAAGCAAAGGAGCGAGAGACATTGACAGACACAGAGAGCAGAGAGGAGAGCGAGGTTTGGTTCCAACTGAGCCCTTAATTAGCCGGGCTAATTGAGCTGTTAATTGATCTGTTGTCTTAATTAAACATCTCCCGACGCTTCTTTGCTCCTTGTAGTTGGGAATCTGAGGAAAATGTGTGTGCGTGCGTGTGCTTAAGTAGCCAGCCTAAAAAAAAAAAAAAAAGATTATCTGAGAGACTCCATTAGACACTTTGGCTTGTTTGAGTTCAGAGTTAAAACCATCATCACAGATTTACTTGCAGTTAAAGTGCTGGTGAAATGCATTTAAAGCAAAAATCTGATTATAACTAATCTACCACAGATATACTACTCTGATAGCGCTGCCAATTTCCACAAAGTCGGGTGATTGACAGACGGTGCAAGCATTTCCAAATGACAGACATTTTTGTCTGCATGTGAAGTAGCGTTTTAGTACAGTAGTACTTTAACGTACGAGTTTCTAGTTACGAGCCGTCGACTGGTCGAGTTTTCAGGTGAAGAGATGAAAATTGAGCAATTAACCTTTTAGTGGAACCTCAGTTCACTAACAAATCAGTTTTGAAACAAAATTTTCTGACAACTAATCCTTGGGTTCACGAACTATGCTTCCTGGCATCCGCGCAGAACACTCAATTGTGCTCGCTCTCTCACACAGCGTGAACATCAGTCATCATGTATTTTAGGTATCTTTTCATTTTTTGCTGTAATTTAGTCCCAAGAAATTGAAAACTGCAAGAGGCTGCGCTATCAAGACGCCATGAAAGTGTTGCCATTGGTGTGGCTTCCGTTGAGTTGAGCTGGGCGCGTGCCAGCGCTTTTTTTGTTTGTTTCTTCTGCAAAGACGTACAGTGGGGAGGAGTTCCAATCCTATGACTGAAAAATGCTGGTGCACAGATCAGTGTTGTAGTACTGAGAAGTACGTTTTCGGAACGTAAACCCCGCGCGAAAGAAAGACAGATGACCCTCTCTGCCATAGGAGCTGCATTACTAGTGGGAGAGCTACACATCACTCTCGAGGCTGTGTCACTTAAAGGCATGTCAACACATAACGCCAGTTTTCAATTTCTTTACATTTGCTGTCATTATGTTTCATTATATTTTCATGTGTATATTTTACAAAAGCTGTGGGTTTTTTCGGCAGATGCAATGGATTCATGGCATTTCCATTCATTCAGTTACCAATATGGAATGAATTAAAAGCAAGGTACCACTGTACGTTTTGGTATCATGAAGTTGATTTTAGTTCACCTTTATTGTCAACAATCATGTGTTTTATGCATGCAGTAAGCAAACATCCACCTGTGACACAATAAAAGGGACAGGGGGAGAAGGAAGGAGAGGCGTCATTAAATTCCTATACTGGCCAAGTGAATGATTTATTGAGCAATGTAATCATTAACCAGCATGGAGTGATTTGGTCATGTTGGGAAGATTGCACTGATTGACAGAAGTGCTTGACTCAGTTGACCCTTGTGCTCAGTGAAAGGTGGCAAGTCAGTAAACCCAGGTCTGGTTTGTGTTTTGCCTAGGCTTGATGGTGCCATATTTGTAAATAGTCTGACATCACAGCTGTGCTACAAAGAGTAACCTACAAAAAGAAGTCAGAGGTGAACAAAAAGTACCAAGATACACAGAATATATAGAGATCTTGCAAAACTGCCCAATCAGAGCCATACCAGAAGAAACCACATATATCCAGTATGTATATCCAGTATATTAATATATACAAATAATCAAGCAAGCCAAACAGGTCTCTCCTCAATGAGAGTAACAAAATGAGTACCATGGTACCATGAGTGGACTGTGTTGAGCTGGGGCAAGGTTGCCAAATATTTCATCATAAGTGTTACAAATAGCAAATATCAACGTATCAGCAATATATCTCCATGTCATGAACATTGAGTATCAGGACTAATAACTCATTGTGTGTCACAGTGAAAGCCTGCGTCGTCATCTTACAGCCTCATATCAGCTGTCCTCTTGTTAGAGAGTTCATGTTCAGGCATCCCTCACACTTAATGTAAACAGATTAGCTTGGCAGAGGATCCAAGTGTACTCCTGAAACACACGAGGCATGGCAAAATAAGGCCCGCTAAAAGGTTTTGGTTGCTCCGCGCGGATACGCGATAGTGTAGATGTGCCTGCAGGAGTCGTGCAGAGAAAGAAAAGATTAGATTAAAAAGGCGGGGAGAGTTAATGGGACACTGAGTGATCAATACATTTAGAGGCGAGGTCGCCCAAAGTTCAAACCCACACGCAAACTATCCTGACGAATACGGAACACGTTTGAAGAGACTGGTAACAAGTGCTGTTCACGAGCTAGTGGCATTTGTGATGCATTTTTATTTTTATTTTTTAATTAATGTCCTGTGGCGGCACAGTGGGTGAATGATTAGAGCGTCTGCCTCAAAGTTCTGGGGACTGGGGTTCAATCCCCGTCCCCGCTTTTGTGGAGTTTGCATGATCTCCCCGTACCTGCGTGGGTTTTCTCCGGGCACTCCGGTTTGCTCCCACATCCCAAAAGCATGCATTGTAGGTTAATTGATTACTCTAACTTGCCCGTAGGTGTGAATGTGAGTGCGAATGGTTGTTTGTTTGTATGTGCCCCGCGATTGGCTGGCAACCAGTTCAGGGTGTAGCCTGCCTCCTGCCCGATGGTAGCTGGGATAGGCTCCAGCACGCCCGCGACCCTAGTGAGGAGAAGCGGCTCAGAAAATGGATGGATGGATGGATAATGTCCTGTGCATTATGATGAAGCTGCTCTACATAAACTCGGCCAGTTTTGACCTGTGTGTGGGATGCAGGAGGCAGAGGACACAGGAAGTCATTATATGCTTCCTGCAGCTGCTTTAACACCTACTGACCACATGGAAAGAGGCGATGAAGTCACCATAAACTCAATATTAAAAATGAGTTCCTCTCTACAAAGTTAGATGAACTTAGTTCAAGTCCAAAACTAGCATTAGAGCTCAGTATTGCATGTATGTGTTCCTCGCTGTCTTTTGTCATCTTGTTATTGAGTTTGGATTTGTTTTCTCTCCGAAACTTTGTCAGCCTGCCGTCTTTGTTCTAAAGTTCAGACAGGGAAGCAGATGGCTCTTCTCAGTGGGACTCGGCAAGCTAGTTAGCTGCAGTGTGCGACTTTATCGCCTCCGGTGGTGCTAGTGATGTTAATGTATGGAGACGACCACAAATACAACTATTCTACATGAAAAAGAACCATACAGTACAATTCACAAGTATTAGCTACAGTAAAGGATAATTCAAGTGACGATATAGCGTTGGAAAGCTAAAACATGTTTTCACTGTCAAAAACAAACAACCCTAGTAATTAGCACATCTGCCTCACAGTCGAGAGGTCCTGGGTTTGAATCTTGAATCTTGTGTGGAATTTGCATTCTCCCCGTGCTTGCGTGGGTTTTCTACAGGTACTCCGCGGGTTGCTTCCACATTTCAAAAACATAGACAATAGGTTAATTGCAGACTCGAATTTCTCCATACTGTAGGTGTGAATGTGACAATCAATGGTTATTTGTTGGTTTATTTGTTCATATTATATATGGCCTTGGACTTGCTGGTGATCAATCGTGGGTGTACACCACCTCTCTCCCAATGTCAGCTCGGATAGGCTCTCAATCACCTTCGACCCAAATCAGGACAAGAAAATGGATGGACAGCTGACATAAATCACCAGTTGAGTTTAAGTTTACTTTGACTTCAGCTTTTGTTTTAAATGGAATCACTAGCTCATCTTTTTGGTTTGGAGTAATTCTAGTTTTGAGCAATAAAAACAAAAACAAAAACAATGATAGTGTTATGTACAGTGGAACCTCTAAGGTCTGATTTTCTCCGATTTCAAAACAAAAACTAAATGTTGCATTAATTGTTATGGCACTGACACAATGGGTGTATGAATTCTAGTCTGCAATTTTCTGCCTTTGGAGCTTAAAGAGAGGCAATGCACAGTCTGTGTGTAATGGAATTCTATAACACAGGGACAGGTGTGTGAAATTTAACTCACATTAACATGTCGACAAATCACTAATTATCCGATTGCTGGACACGGTGTAACTGTATGAAAGCACACACACAGTTGTTGCAATATCCCACTTTTTGCATTCTGTGTAAAAGGCAACGTGGACAAACAGCTCTGAAGCGACAATTTTAATGAGTCATTGCAGATACACCTACAGTACATAGTTATTGTATATTGTTATTCTTATCCTGTACTTGATTTTACCATTACTAAAATATTCTGACAGCTGTTGAACCTACTGTATGTAGTTTTAATGTAAAATCAAAAACATTTCTAGTACTTAGGCATGAAATAACATCTTCAGGCTTATTACTTCTGACCTCAAAAACGTCTGCTTCACTGAGCTAGTCCAAAGCAAACTTAACAAACCATGTCAACAGAAATTTGTCCCACTCATTAAAATCAATTTGCACACAAAATCGCTCAAGGTTGTCCTCATTTCTTAAGACACATGACTGGATGGGTGATGTACCTCCTTCAGAGGGTCAAACAGAAGAGGACCATTCACTTCCAATTAAGAAAACCTCACTTTACCCGATGTGCTTCTATCCTTTCTGCTTTTTTTCTTCACTTCCTCTCCTTTCACAAGACGTCTGGTCTTTAATGTATTTCAGAGAACATCTGCTAACTATCACTGAACCTCATGGGATTTCCATTTAGCCCAGTTAATTACTCTATCAAGCCAGGTTCATTATCATATTCCTCCTCTTAAAAAATGCACCCGACACTTTGTGACTGCGCGTGTCACTGTGTGCGCATACGTGTAAGTGTGGAGCCTGCACTCTCTGATGTGTATGTGTGTCTTAAACACATTACTAATTGCAAGTGGTTGAGCTATTATACTCGCATTAATGAACCACAGCGGTCCATAGGCGTCGTCTATGAGAGTCAAGGAATGAACATGTTAGTTTGTTTCTCACGGGAGGACAAGAAGCTGCTATTAATCTAAATGAACAGCAACCCTGTGACTTCTCCCTGTCTGTGTTATTCTCCACAGAGTTTCTTCTTGGTGAATGATGGCGCGCCCTCACTCAAATAGGAATATGATGTCATGGGTGAAATGTGACACCGGCTCTTAAAGATACATTGTGCTTCCCAGGTATCCTCTGTTTGATGTATGTCGAAATACACCTAGGATTAAGCGTTATAGAACACTTTTAACACTCCATTTTTGTCTCGCTAATGTAAACGAGCTGGCCATCATACGAGCTCACACACTACTAGCCCAATGGCGGGTCCGGATTCGGGATGACCGGGGAGGAGACGTGGCTACACTCAGATCCACGAATCTAAAGAAGTGACTCCGAACTGCTCAGCCCAAGCAAGCCTTTCAAGAGAGCATAGATTTTCTCTCATAGATTTTCCCTCATGGAGGCAGAACTTCCTCACCAAGCTGCCAAACGGTCAGTCAGTGGGCTAACCCCTGTTCTATCAAGTATGTGCTGATTATCAGAAAGAAAAGTTGTTAACCAACGCTAATCGTCTTGTACAATCTAGCCCTTCTTTAATAGGAATAGGTGTGGCAAAAAGCCAACAAAAAAGCCAAAGGAAAAGCCAATCACAAAGTGCAGTTTCAACCCTTTGTTGCTAGCTGAAGCAAGCTCTAGTAAAGTATGCTGAGCTCTCACAAAAGTTGCTGTTTGTCCTGACATTTTTGGTCAGTTTCAGAATTGTACAACCTCTGGAGTGTTTGAATTTTGAGGTACCACTGTATACAGAAAGTTTAGTGCTGGCAGACCTTTGGGGGCGGGGGAAGAGATTCAGGATATGATGCGTAGCAAATGAGAAGCCATTTGTCACCCACAGGGTCAGATTTCTCCTTCAGGGATCAGTATACAATAACATAAAAATAATGATCAAAGAAAGATTGCCTCTCTCAGCATGCATACAAAGTACTTGAAGATTCCATAATTAATTTGTTGTCATCATTTAAAATGCCTTAAAGTGTCAATTGTTGTGTTCCTAGAGGTCACAGGATTTAAAGCATCGCCAGCTGTTGTACTAAACTGCGACGAAAAGACAAACAATAATCACAGATTCATCTTCTAAAGCATACAAGCCAGAAGGGTTGCCAGGATCAGGGAAGCTATTTAAAAGTAATAGAGCTGGTTGCTTGAAAAGCTTCAACCGCGACGCTGTACAAATACTTTGAACCTGACTTGCAATGATGAATAGTGTGCATTATGGAGTAAAGCACAGTAGAGTACATGCCTCCACTGAGAACCAACCATTCTCTTTAATTGAATCAATAAACCATCTATACCTGCTTTACAATTCCAGATGAATAGGTCTGAGACAGCAAGCTGGATGACAACAAAGCACAAGAAACAGTACTCTCCAGAATCCAGTCATTGACAATTGGGTAAAAAAAAATTATTATTATGATTACGTTGTCCTTCAAGAAATCCTGGATTAGCATCTTCATCAAAGTCCATAATAAAATGCGATCTTCTGTGGTGACAGTTATTGTATAATTTTGTTACGAGACAAACAAAAACAACCAACACACACGCATGCACACACACTTGTGTATACTGGGCGGAGGTCAAGAACAGCCTGTCTAGACCAGCCAATGCTGTATAAATAATTCATGAGGAAGCACTTTTTAATTCATAAAATAGACTGTTTGCCCGAGACAGGTTCATATTTTCAATTATGATCCATTTTTACTGCTTAAAGCAACTGAGAATATTTGTATTTGGGGGGGTAGGGGGAGGTTGTCTATTTATGTATCTAAGTGACCCATAGCTGATGGTACTATATTGAATCAACACGCATTTGTAGACACCTAAAATGTAAAGAACTACATGAGTTTCAAGTATGGTGTCATAGTGTGAGTGATTATACAATAAAACAAAACAAAATGTGTATTAGTAGCAAGCTCACACTTGGTTTGTTTGTTTTAACTGTCTCTCACCTTGGAATCAGATTGACAAAGTCAGGATAATGTAAAGCATACCTCATATTTTAATGGGAGGAGCACATAATATCAAAGATGGAATTGTATTGTATGTAAAGCGAAATGGGGTGTCTCTGTTTGCTATACCAGATATCACATTTAATCAGCTCAAACCTGTCGTTCATTTACACTATACATCATTTTATCACTATATTTTGATGACATCAGGCTCTCGTTAAAAGTTTAGATCTGATCTACCCCTATATGGTGCAGTCACACTGGCAGATATTCGATTTTTATCCACATTCGGCCTGATTCTCATCGGAGGATATCCAATTTCATGCACGCACCCCTGACCCATATCCGAACTGTGCCACATAGGAGCAAAAAAATAAATACATTTTTAAAAAATCACTAGTAACACTTGTTGTGTAAATCCATCCTGAATGTCTGTTATTTGTAATATTGCATTAAATACCATATAATAAATTGCTCTCCAGCACAGTGTGACTATACTGAAGTCTATAAGGCTGAGGTGTGTTCGTCGAGTGCAGAGCAGCGAAGTCTACCCTTTGATGCAATTAGCTGAGTGGTGTACTTGAAATAACCTTTCATGCGCTGCCATTATTGTATTAATCTATTCTAAAACAATTTGGGTGAATTAATTAGGCCTTACATATTTCAGCGCAGCTCACAGGCTGCTTGGAAACAGATGGCAGCGAGGACGAGCCACTCTCTCCGACAGGATGTGTAGGGCTGGGGAGCAAAACGGTGGAGGAGGAGGATTTGGAATGACGAGGAAAAGAAGAAGAAAAGTGTGGTCTGAGAGTGAGGAGATGCGTTATCAACGCCCCAGTGCTTTGCACCTGACAGACTGACAAAAGAGGTTGAATTAGTCAAAGATTGAGGTACGAGAGGGAGAAGGTTGCTCGATAGGCATTAGGTCTTGGTCCTAATCAGTTCCTCTGCAGCTGACAAGAGATTGGTAGCTTAACAACATTTGGGTGAAGGAGGCTATTATCTCAATCCTACAGTGCTGCGGCTGGGTTCAACCTTGAACAGCTTGTAGATGATGAGCCTATCCATATGGTGTTTAAATCGCTCAGCCTTTCCTGAGCCATTAACCTTCAGGACACCTTGTACAGTTTCTACACTTTGACTGACAGCTATGTGTAGATTTTATGAAACAGGCTCCCGACTGGGTAGACTTTTCTGAGCAAATACAGACATAGACACAGAATTGACATTCATTCAACTCAAGACTTATATTGTTGTTTACTTAAGGTATTTCCCGTTTTGGTTCAGTTCAGTACTAGTTTTAATCATAATTATAATTTGTGAGGATTACCAAAAAAATAAAAAAAAAACATACAACACTACTTTTAGGCTGCATTCCAATGAGGTAAAAGCCAAGCTATACGGTACGAAAAAGGTGAAGTGTGACACATTACAGTGCACTGATTGGTCAACAGAGAATCTTTACATAATGAATGATAACAAAGATGCATGACCATGACAAAGAAACATGAAATGCTGGCTGTCCTCTACTGTTGCCTTTTGTTCATAGGGTTACATTTCTCTTTGTTGAATTAATCGAGACACTGGTGTCACACACTATGTGCCTACATACACTGAGTTTGAAGAAAGAGCCAGATCTGAGTATTCTGGTCCTAACCATACCGTGGCAAGCAGAGCTGAATTAGTCAACTTTCTGAAACTGTCTAATGTCTTATCCCAGTCTTTTGTTGTTGGAATAAACTACATTCCTCAATTATACAACCTTCTAAAAACAACTACTTGACAAGAAGTGATAACATGTAGATCAAGGTCACAAAGGAGATACGCTACACAACTTTTAATTCCTCACAAATGATGAGGACGGTCAAAATGTTTTACAGTGGACTCAAGAGTCGAGGAGCGCAAGTGGTGAGGCGTTTACAAGCCACATTGTGAAGGACAAGTTAATGGCTGGAAGAGAGGCGGTGGATCATAATGCACTTGGTGGCCTGGATCCAGCAGACTCTTTTACATTTTCAGAAGATCAAGATACCATCAGAGAGGAAAGAGCGCAAGGGCAGGAAAGTGGGCAGGCGGGAAGAAAAGGAATGACTCGGCAGAAAGGCTGTAAGAAGGATAATGCAGAGATTTATACTCTTGCTGTTACAGGGAGCTCTGCGGAGCGACAACACTCATATTAAGGCATGAACCATGGACCTCCAACCTCTGGCACTGACATCGGAGAGAGGGGAATTAAAATCCTCCAACTCCTGACATGGCTGCATCAAGGCAAAAATGATACTTTTCTCCTTAGAGGGAGGGGCAAACTCTTTGAGAGTGATGTCACCTCATCTTTAGCTGGGAGCACAATACAGCAAACAAAGCACAACTGGTGAGACAAGCTAGCATCAATCGATTTTTTTGTAGTTCTGGCCAGTGTGTATCAATTGCAGCTGATTGCCAGTGAGAAAAATCAACTGACAGCAGTATCTAAATATGTACCAAAACAACCTTCAACCAGAACTATCTTAGAACTTGTGTCAATTCTCCTTGAAGTAATTGAAAATGGTTTTACATTCAGCCATAGTCATCAAATGTCTTCAGAAGATCAGTATACATTTTTGCCTGGGAGAATGTTCACAAAGTAGCACGCACCTAAGGATCTACTCATTGACCAACACAACCTTAAACATCTTGGTTGTAATGAGAATGATCATGTTTCTTATTCAGACTAATAAATAAGCCCAAAACTATGGAAGAAATGTGTTTCGTACCCAAGGTAGAACTGACAAGGAGCATCTATCTGCCATCTTCTTCATCACTTAAGGTTTGAAGAAGAATTTCTGAATAGCAATTGACTTAATGGCGAAATGTTCTAATTTAACTTCAGACTTCTACTGCCTCAAACATTTTACATTTAAGGAACAAATCATGAATGTTTGAAGACCAGTTAAGTGTTGAAAATCCTGGCTACAAATCATTGCAGACAGGGTGTGACCTAAGCCAAACGTAGTCCTCTAGCATTGTATGAACTCCAACTCCCATGTTACATTGCGCTAACTCTCCCTCAGTTTCCCTGGCACTGTGGTATTACCATCTCTCTCCAGTCAGGCAGAGTCATCCCTCGAGTCTCGCTTTTATTACCTTGTTGACACCAGCTGCTACTTTTAAGCACTTTTAAATGCTGAGTCGGAGCGGAGGCTCAAATCACAGAATTAATGCCGTTATTCCTGCCCAGCTTTCATTTTGGCAGCTCTTTTAAGCCCGGGACTTAACAACAAGCCTGGGTTTTATTCATTCAGACAGCTGGTGGGAATAACGTGGTTGCCAGTGGCATAGAACAGCGTGTGGGACTTAAAGTGTGCACGACACGTGTGGGAGGGCATCTGAATATTCAAGTGTTCTTTTAAGAGTTGCTCATTTGCTGTCCAAATATTAAAAACAGGCATGATGGTCAGTTTCTATAAACAAAGATTGAGCTGTCATTCTCAGTGTTTTGGCATCCAAAAAGGTGATTAACATGAAATGTGGTGGGAATGTGACATAACCAAATGTTGCAGATTCCTCAATCCTTCTTCGCCAGGGTGACACTCTACTTGCCACTTGCTGCTACGCCTGCGTGAAGTCAATCGCCTCCTCTTACGTGCACACATCCACACACGCACGCACGCACGCACGCACACACACACACACAGACACACACACAGACACACACACACACACACACTTTCACTCACTTCACACACAGCAACTAAGCAATGCTATCGAGCAGCTGTACCTCTCCCTATGTGCAGCGTGTTGATCTCAGTTCTTCTCTCACACACAGTGAGCATATGTCGGTCACAAATAAGACAGACTTGGTGTTCATGCTTTTAAATAAGATATTTGGCCTTCATTTCATTTTGTAGAAGCTGCCTCTGTGGTGAGACCCTCAGCACTGCAATGATTTTGTGCTTGAGTGCACATCATAAGTTGACATTGGACGCAAACTCGCAGCATGAGACGTTAAAACCCATAGTGGACTAGCACCAATCGCTAGTCACTGATTCAACTGCACAATACACACTCAGCTCTACTCACCTCGGTTTGGGCCAGAGGTCACTTGGTTTCCCACAAACTTGTACCATAGGAAATTATGAAAACTAAAACACACTGAAAAAACAAAATGATGAACAAAATGATGATGTAACATCAAAAGTTAAATTGACACACCAATGACGATTCTGCTTAACCAATCAGTAACCAGCAGTGGTTTAAGTCATCCATATGTTATTGGCTTAGCACACTGGGAACTCGTGCTGACTCTCGAATTAGTGCCTAGTACTTCATTTTGGTAATGAGTCAATAGCGAGTGGAATCACATGCAAGTGCCGTGCAGTGGAAAAGTGGCATATGCGATCATTTAATGTTTCGATGGGATTTGTTGGGTGGTCGCTTGATTGGTTTGTTTGTTAGTCACAAGATTTTTGGAACTAGAACTGCAATGGATTTACACATAGAATGTTTAGTTACATTCATTTTGAGTCACTATTTGACTGGTCCCTGCCCCTAAATGCAATTCCTGTCCGTCCATTTGCAATGTCTTCCATTTTTCTCCATGAAGCAGAAAGAAGAATAAATACCATTTTGTTGCTGAATATAAAATGTGGTTATTTTCTTCATGCAAATCATGCACAATTCATTATTTATGAAATAATGAAACCAACCCTGTGTTCAAAACATGAATTGTAAAAAGCTATGTCTGGTGAAAATAGAAATAATCACCTAAGTTGGCAGTGTTGTAGCACTGCCAGTGTTCTTTTTGTTTTCGCTTCCTCTCATGATAGATAGACAGACGGATAGACAGATAAATAGATAGATGGACAGATGACAAGTAAACCTGCAGTTACTGAGCAAAAAGGGCTTTGAACCTTCAAATATTAATGTGGATAATAACTAATATAAAATACCATGCAATTGAATAAACTAAATTGTGCATGCTTCAAACTTGTGTTGACAATACTCAGCCTTTCAGTGGCCACCTGAGGAGAGAAAATGGCCAGAGGATCCAAAAAAGAAACACTCCGAGTGGTTCAGTTAGAACAGTAGAATAAGGTCAAAAATCTGCAACAGCACCTGTACTGATGATGTCATGCTCTCACTGCTATCCCATTCTCGCCCGAGGCAGGATTCGATTTTTAACCTTGTTCTTCACCTCTCCCTGCCCTCGCAGAATGAAACCTTACTCTTCCTGTTCAGCCACAACAAGCAAAGTGGCTAAAAGACACTGTGCTAACACCGCCGCAGACATTTATTTTGTCATCTTTGTACAGACGGGTCTTTGTTGGAGAGATAAGAAAAAAATTATACCCAAGATCAGTCACAAATGAGGGGCCAAAAAAAACAAAGAGGTCAGCAGAATAAAGTGACAGAGACAGTGAGTGTGAGTCTTCAATTAACCTAAAATGCATGTTTTTGGAATGTATGAGGAAACCATCGTACCCGCAAAAAAAAACAACAACACGTGTTTCTGATGTTTGACACAGCTAGTGTAAGGAAGAAGTTACCAACAAAGAGGATTGTGACATGGTAGACAATAAAGAATGTCAGCCAGCCAGTATTTTAGTCCCCCCCCCCCCCCCCCAACCCCCTTTATTGGAATATGACTGTGAAATTTTAAAACAAGTCAAGATTTGATAGTCAAACAATAATCGGACTACAGTTTGTCTAGTGCCACCCTTTTGGTACACACATTGAAAAATGAAAGAAATTTACTCTGTACAAAACCAAACCAGAAAAGGTTCAGGTTTTAATTGGAGACTGGAGGTGTGTAATAAACACAATGACACACGACCGCGCTCTCAGCCTGCACCCAGCAGGATACAAGAGAGGAGCAGCTGTGAGTCACACTCATGACTTCCGATTGAGGGAGACACTTCTGCAGGCTGGTAAACAGATACAGATGTACAGAGCTGGGAACAGGACAAAAGAGGAAGGTCACCCCTCTCACAATGGAACGGTAGCAGCAAGGTCAACCACACTCACTCGCTGGGGGACTGCTGAAGCTACTGTACTAAAATCATGTCAATGTGAGGTGGTAGAGGTGGTTTGTGTCAATTGAGAATTAAATTAAGTTTCACACCAGAAAAATGTTGTGTTTCAAGCCAAAAATAATTTCTTGCTGACATTAATTGATATTGAAACCCACAGCCACACACTTTCAATTTTTTCTTCTCACAAAACAGAGAACTGTGGAAATTAAAGCCAATGTTTGTATTTAGTATTATTGCATCCAAGACTACAAAACTGTAAGGATTCTCTAAAGATTTCTCACGACTCAACGATAACCAGGAAATGTTGGGAATATTTGTCAAAGGATTTAAATTTTCAGGCATGAGGAAGTGTTTGCAAATAGATCAGGTACAAACGCCAAAGTTCCCATGAGCAACTAAGAAATAATCTCGCTTGATGGTGAGAGAACCTGACAAAATGTACATGCCAACACACATACTGTACACACAAGCTTTGTCAGGAACTGTTACCTCCCCAGGGGGTGAATCCCCACCTGGGAGCTCCATTCCATCAGTGCGCATTAGCTCAGTTACCCTTTCATCCTCTCCTGTTACACTTGTTCCCAGAGTTTTCTCCCCTAGACCAGGGTCATCATTATCCCTGTCCACAATTGGAGGCACTAAAGAGGGTAGCAGCATGACATTTTAATGAGGGATCAATCTTTTTTTTTTATTTTGAGTGGTCCAAGAAAAAAGGCGGCTATCAAGAAGGGGGAAACGACAGCCAAGCTGAGTGTAAAGAAGTCTTGACATTATGTCTCTGTTTGACACTTAGCGGAGAAGGCGTCAACTTGAATTACTTTTAGAGAGTCAAGGCAAAAATGGGTATTTTCAAAACTAAATGATTTCCCCACTCTGGACTCAAAAAAATATCTACCACACCTATATACCCTTTAGGTTTGACAAACTGGCAAGCGCATGCCAGGGCAAAAGGTGGCACGATAAACCCTAACGGCATAGCCATTTTAGCCAATAGAAAGCAGTTGCAGAAAACAATGGTAAAAAATGCGGCCCTCACAGTAAACATGCAATTGCGAAAAACAGCAACTTTCTCAGTGTTGAAACACATTTAGTAGAGTTAAAACAAACTGTGGTGCTTTAGGTCTGATAGCGCAATTCATTTGGTCAGTCATCCAAACACTGGTGCACACCAAAGTAGACATGCATCTATCTTTCCATACTTACAATATTTATTTATGGATGTTATTTTTGTTTGTTTTTTTTTGTTTTTTTTTAACTGGGCAGTCCTTGTAAATGCTAAGTGAACGGGACAAATGTACAATTTTAAAGCATAACTTCTCAACTGTTACCATTACATGTCATGCAGCATTATTGCTTCTGGAGCTCAGTCCAGGTTTGACAAGATGGTCCTTTTTGGAGGAAAATAAAGAGTCAGTTAGTGCTTTGTATTTCCCTTCATCTGAATTCTTTCAAAGCCTTTTTCACTTCCACTCTCACTCTCAGCGGTTTCCCTCTGACTTTACGTAAGAAAAGAACACATCCAAGTGTTTTCTTAGAAAGCAAGATGCTCTGAAGTGAACTTTATGAACTTCCACGCACATTTATGTTTTGTGTGTGTGTTTGCCAAAAATCTCTGCAATGTGGTACCATGCTCTCTGTCACTGTAATATCTGGAATTGTAGTTTAGTTGACATTTTTATTCCACACCCTGGCTCGCTTTTACCTGGAACATTTCAATCGTTGCTTGGCTTGTTTGCACTTGTCCTGTTCTTAAAGACACAAATAAGCCATTGTCATGTGTTACAACAGTTATAAATAAATAGAAACTGTTTGCAAGAGCGAGCTTAATGACCCTTCGCCTTCGGGCTCCTGTAATGTCTAACCAGTCTAAGGTAAACATTTACCTGCAGACATGATCTGGAATTAATGAGTGATCACCGCCTGGGGCGAAACCAGCGCTCTACTTCCTGACTTAACATACTAATAAGTTGTCCAGGTGTGTGTGTGTGTGCACTGCGGGAGGTAGAAGTGAAGGAACATGGAATTAAGAGCAAAGCAAAAGGTGAACTCAAAGAGCAGACAAGTCAGAGACAGTTTTTCTGGCAGCGTTAAAAACAAACACTTAGTGGTGGAAAACTACAATGTACTTTTTAAACTGTACTTATTGAAATGTACTGAAAACCACCATTAGTTTCTTTTAAAATGTGTGTTTCAACGCAACGGTATCAACTCAAAGAGGTACAGAAATTGACAGAATTGTTGGTACCCTTCAATGAAAGAAGCACACAATCGTCACTGTAAAGACTTGAAACGGACCAAATCCATAATATAAATATACTAAAAATTAAACCATGAAAATAACATATCGGGTTATGTTTGCAGTCCAACAGCATTATTTGGACTCTCATTTATGAAGCGTGCGTACGCCCAGAAGTGTGCGAACATTCCCACGCAAAGTATGGGATTTATCAAGATGGATTTATGCATGGGGACGTGCATCAATTTACACACAGCTCTGACCATACATTCACACAAAACCTTGTGGTAGAACAGTGAAACTACACATAGGACGCACGAAGAGCCTCACCAAAGCCATCCGCATCAAGCTCCCGCCGTCCCCGGGATTTGTTGCCACCAGGAGATTTTAGCTGGAGATTGGAGACATATGCGGAATTTCGCAATCGACACTAAGCCGAATCATGCCTTTGGCCCCAATTTACATCCAGTTCCCGTATAGAAATCACCAACAAGGCGAAATTAAACAAGGGTTTCCCAAGTATAGTTGGAGCCATAGATTGCACTAACATTTCAACTAAAGCACCATCACACAATGAAATAAGCCACGTGAACAGGAAATTATTTCATTCAATCAATGCACAAAAAAAAATCTGAAATCCACATCGCTTCGAGGAACACACGATTCATTCATTCATTCAACAGAATAGCTTTGTTTGTGGGAGCAAGTGAGCCTCCAAGCAGGAGGATGGGATAGTCTAAAAAATGTGCAACAACCCTTGTAAAAAATCCTAACATCCCTTAATGTCACAAAACTCCCATCAATCATTACCAATTATTTGTGAACACACATGGACACATGTAATGCACCACTTGGCTGCAACTGGCAAAGGTGCTGTTGAATCACTCAGGGTAATCCGAACATCCGAAGGCCTTCTCCCAATTCCTATAAAAAGTACTAAAAGAATGACGCAATTGATTGTTAAATTTGTCCATAGACAAATCAAGTCAAATATAGATGACTAGATTAAACACTGACATCCAGTTTGCTATATCAAAAACTGGAGACAGGAAGTCACACGCAACTAAGCAGATAAACAGATTCTTGGCGGGTGTAATTATTAAATCCCCAAAGATAAACTCATTAGCATCTCCCTTGCATCAAAGAGTGTACAGTTTCCTGAACAAATGGTGACTTATCAAGTAACATTTTGTGCAGCAAAACCATCCACTTCCATCCAGAGAAAGTATCTGAACTACAATCCTACTTCTATTTCCATTCCTAACTTTGTCAGTCTCCAGGTTAACCAAGTCAGATGAAAGTGACCACTGGTCCTCTTCTTCTCACCACCATCCCCTTGAAATGTCAAACAAGCATTGAGAAACCAGCAAGGCCCACAACAGATTCTCATTTAGCATTCTTCGTGTTGCGGGACGTAAGGGCTATTAATTCTATCTGGGCTTCATTAATCCACATTTTCCCATCCGGCTCGAACGTCCTTAATCATCCTTTCAGCCTTTGCCAGCGAGGCCTCGGGTGGCCAAATGCAACCAGGGTCACAGCGCATTCCACCGGCCTCGAGGGAGCATGTGGGCGCGTCCACGTGCATACAAAAACACAGATTATTAAACAGGTCATCCATCTCAATCACTGTTGTTGGAGCCATGTCAGTGGTTTTCCACTGGGTTTGACTGACTTTGTCTTGTTGGGTACTCCTGAGTTGGAGTTGGAGGTCACTTAGAGTGTTGTAGGGACATAAAAAAATGGAGACATACATTTTGACTAATGAAGCAATATTTAAGTAGCCCCAAAACCTAAAGGTGTCATATTTTACCAAATCAACTTTTTGTAGTATTTGGGATGGCATATTGGCTCTATGGTGCCTCAGTAAACAAGTGAAATATGAATTAAAATCATCCACGAGAGGGCTGAAATGAAGTCACTTGAATTTCTTGAGCTTATCTACGTCACTTGCGAAGATCTCCACTTATCTCTCCGCGCCTGTGCCAACGCTGTCAACATAAAAAACACGCTCTCACAAGTGGGTCTTCTACATGGAGGCAACCAATAAGAGGAAAGGGGGTGGATACAAAACTGGGTCAAACAGAAGTACCTGTCAGAGGGACCTTTTCTGGACACTCGTATGACAAAGCCAAGGTGTTGTTTTTTAAATGAAATTGACACTTTTATACTATGCTCATGTTAGAGAGTCACTCTGTGACGGTCTAAATAGCCAAAATATGAGACCTTTGATTCTTCATTTTACCAAGATATTCTGGACAACTATATGCTACCAATTGTGTTATGCCGACCAGCTCCATATTTTCTTCCATTTTTACTTATAGAAGATATAAAAGCTCACAATTTTATCGAAATGTACCATAAAAGCTAGATTTCATGGGAATATTAAACACGCTATCCAGGTGGCCCATCGTTTTTGTATGGTTTATTGTTTGAGGAGAGCTGAGCTGTTTACCATTATGCAGATACCAAAAGGTGACAATTTGCGGAATGAAGGGCGGGAGGAATACCACAGAGAAGGTCGACACACACAATAGAAACTGGAGAGGGTAATCTGCTGGAACTCTCTCCCTGCTCGTTAAAGGTTAACATGCTTTACTATCTGCCGGGTGGATGAAGACATAAGAGGACAAGATTGTGGGGGGCAATAATGCAACTTGGCAAGGAAATTATAAATAACCACAAGAAATGTTTTAATCAGAGGTGGGTAGAATAGCCAAATATTGTGCTCAAGTAAGAGTACTGTTACTAAAGAATAATATAACTCAAGTAAAAAGTAGTCATCCAAATATTTACTTGAGTAAGAAAGTACTCAATGAAAAAAAAACTACTCAAGTAAAGAGTAATTTGTGAGTAACTGCTGATTTTTTATTTATTTTTTATTTTTTTAAATCAGCGCATGAACATCAAATTTTAAAAAAAATAATATATGGGGGTTGACAAACACTTGCCACCATTTCGATTTTTAACTGTCCAAAAACCAACAACACATACATTGGGCCCGACAGAAACATTATTCACTTCAATGACTTCATGAAGAAGCTGTTTGCTGACCGGACTTAGTGATTGCGTGTGCGTGCGCATTTGCTAATTTTGCCACATCCACTGCCAAAACAACAGCAAAAACATCTGCAATTTACCAAGGTGTTAGAAGTTAGTAGTGGGCTGAAATATCCAAGTTTGGGCAGTCACAATTTAAGAGCTGCATGACAAAGCTGTTGTTTTTTTGGTCCGTAAACACCCTCGGGGCTGTTTATTTTTATTTTATTTTTTTTTCCCAAAATGTGTCATTTTGATTGGCTCGCGAAGGCTACGTGCACGCATGTGACTGCCTTGTGTCGTCATTGGTGAATTTTCTCTCTCTGAAAACCCAGATCTCCATGTGAACAACAAAGATCGCAGGATCTATTAGATGCCCGAAATGTCTATGAGTTGGATTTCTTTTAAGTGAAGCTTCCAGCAAAATCGGGAGGTGTGACATCTCTGAAATAAAAGGTGTACAGGGAGTCTTTGGTTTACGATGCTCTCAACCTACAATGTTTGTTGGTTACGAACAGCTGGCAATGAACTATAGTAATTTGCAGCCCTTCCGGTATGCAAGCTTAATTAATATACATACAGTATATGGCTGAGTTTGCAAGTTCTGAGTTTGCATGTTCTCCCCGTCCTTGTGTGGCTTTTCTCCAGGTACTCCAGTTTACGACCCCTCCCCCTCCCCCAAAAAATACAAAAGAAATAATCATGCATTTTAGGTTCATCGAAGACTCCAAATTGGATGTTAAGATGATTGTGATTGATTCTTTGTCTGTATGTGCCCTGCGATTGGAAGGGTGTACCCCGTCTCTTGCTCAGTCACCTGGGATTGGTTCCAGCACCCACAACCCTGTTAGGACAAGCGAGATAGAAATGGATGGATGGTTGGATGGATATTTTTGACTGCGTTAGTATAAGTTAGTATGGAATGTGCAGTGCATACAAATGTGGGTTAAAGTCAGCGTTGTAGGAATTAATCAATATGATCAATAATTTAGCCCTTAAAATGTATTATTATTTTTTTTTTGCTTATTTCAGTGTAAAATGTGTTAAAATGCAATACTTGGGGTGACAGATTTATTTTACTGGAGTTTTTTATTGTTTTGTATCCTGAAAAATACTGAAATATGAAATAAATGGACCCCGATAATCTGTAAAAGGCAGCGTGTGGTATGGAGGGAGGGGGATTTGTTCTTTCTATCCACATGAACGTAAGCACGTAGAATAATTGTCACAGAGTGCAGGATTGCGACAGAGCAGATGTTAAGAGTAATGACAGTGGAGATTACCCAATAATTGCAACGGTGTAAATCATTTTTGAAGGGGGGGAATGAGACAAGGGGGAAGAGGAGGAATGGAACAAAGGAGGATGAATGAAGGCCAAAGCAGAGAAATCTCTGTATCATTCATTCTTGACATTTTTTTATTGACAATTGGAAATAAATGTGACTGGTTATTTTATTTGTTTTTAAAACTAACACAAAAAGCCTGACTTTTAATATAAAAATAGTTGTCTCAAATCAAAAATCTGCAATTGAAAAACAGGCTACAGTAATGGAATTACAAATAAATGGTGGGGTCGGGTGGGGGTGGGGGGTGTTGGTGAACAGGATCATGGCGATTATGACAATGTGGCTGCTGGTGTTATTGTCTACATTTGGGAGCTAATCGCTGGTACGCAAGCTGCCGCCTGAGGCCCGGGATCAGAGACGGACGGGGAGGCCCCTCCGTCTCGGGATGCCGTGACACATTTCTCTGTGATGTGCCGCAACGACATGACACCCCTCACCCCATGGCCCAGCATGCAAGGGTCAACTAAAAGCAAGAGTGTGTGCATGTGTGTATATGTCTGAGTGGCTGTGTGTTTGTGCATGTGTGTGTCTGACTGGCTCCGTTGTCACCTTGATTGTGTAATAAACTTGATTCAGTTAAGCGTGAATTATTGTTAATTGAACTAAAAAGTAATTTTCTTAATTGAAAGCCAGGGGGAGGGGCAGAGCAAATTAACGACATAAAGGGACGTTTCCTTCAATTGCACTCTGCCAGCATCTTGACAATTTTACCTAGTCTCATTCCTTTTTCCCGTTACCGCTCTTGTCATTATTTTTATTCTCTATCCTGCAACTATTGTAAAAGACACTAATGTAATTAGCTGTAAAAGTAAAAACTTTGTCCCGCAAAAAGGCATTTTACCAGATGTACCTTGTGATCACACATGCTTTTGCTGACATCATTTAAAATGATTAAAATGAATTTAAAATGATACTTTTATAGTTAACTGCATTGAAATAGATTATTTCAATGACAAATCAAGCTTCAGGTACCAGAAAAGAAAAATACACGAGCATCATCATGTAATGCAGCCTCGTGGCAATAATGCAACACAACATGTTTAATGATACAAAATGCAGTTCGTGCTAATGTTGCTATGACAACAGTCTAAAAACTGATTAACCGTAGCAGCAGTAGCCACCAAATGGCAATATATAAAGTCAACGATGCAATAGATGGATCTATTGCACAATGCAACTATGGCTGCCATCTTGTACAAGTGTCATGGTTAAATATATACATTTGCAACACGAAAAGCTTTCACTTAAGATGACTGAAGCGTTAAAATTAAGATACTTCAAATGTCATGCTGTGTGGACAAAGAGCTTAAAATCCTGTTTTCTTCCATTTTTGTTGGTAACTGAGTATCTTAGTATATGTATATTGTAGGCAGCACGGTGGACCTTCTGGTTAGCTCGTCTCCCTCACAGTTCAAAGGTCTGGGGTTGGAAATTCGGCTCTGGCCTTCCTATGGGGAGTTGACACGTTCTCCCCATGCTTGTGTGGGTTTTGCAAAGGTATTCCAAAAATGTGCATGTGCGGTTAGTTGAAGACTCTAAATTGTCTTTAGGCATAAATGTTAGTATGAATGCCTGTTTTTCTATCTGTGCCTTACAAATGACTGGCAACCAGTCCAGGTTGTACCCCGCCTCTCGTCCAAAGTAAACTGTGATTGGCTCCAGCTCACTCGTAACAGTGATGAGGATAAGAGCAAGAGCAAATGAACGGATGGGGAGAGGAATATATTCGAATAAATGGCATTTCATACTGCTGAGAGATGCTGGAAAAGTTCAAAAATGTCATTCCTAAAGCTTGAAAGGCTTACATTTAACCTTGGAATGGGTGCCCCAAGCAGGAAAACGTTCTCTTTCTGTAAATAGAGCTTTTCACTGAGGAATTTACACGACATACAGAGAATGTTCCCTTTAATTAAAGATGTTTTTCCAGGAATGATGGTCATCATGTGCTTGCTGACCTCCACGTCTATTCTTCTCTTCAAAGAGCAAACAAGGCCGTGTGGAAGGCAGCAATGTTTTGGAATCCAAATCCACATACCAGAGCTGCTGGTGAGCTTCAGGAAACACACACACCACATTCCAGTAAACACATGTGGAATTACCAAGGCAAGCGCTCCTGGTCTCAAGCCTAGTCAAATATTATCTCATACAGAACAATATCGGCCGACCCCCTACATGGCAGCTATTTGCTGAGTGGGAGGAAGTGATTTAAAGAATACCACTTTCAAAAACAATCAGTTGCCATGACGCTGGTCGACCTCCGATATGTTCCAAATTAAAAACAAAATCTCCCATTCAGATTCATTATTAGAAGTATCCATCTATTTATCTATTGACCGTAATTTCTCATGTATAATACGCTGTGGACAATAATATGCACCCCCAAAATTGACACCAAAAATCAGGAAAACCCTTCTTCCTATGTATAACACACACCATTGATTTGCTTTTATCCATGCTCAAAGTGTGGTACGTATACCAATTGTGGTATGTCGGGTCAATGACTTCAATGTTCAAACTGTACATAATGTTGCAGTGGCTTTAATTTCTTAAATCCTGTTCAGTATGTTAAGTAGAGTTCGGTTGTACAGTATCTAACCTTTAAGTGCGATACATTTGAACTTGTGAGGGGCATGGTGCAGAGAGTGAAAGTGAACGCCCTGCAATCAGAGGGTCGCCGGTTCGTGTCCCCACCCGAGTGCATGTAGTCGTCGCCTCCCTGGACAAGACACGAAACCCACATTGCCGATGAATGTTCGGATGTTTGGTGGTGGTCGCAGGGGGCGTAGGCACGGAATGGCAGCCACGCTTCCGTCAGACTTCCTCAGGGCAGCTGTGGCTACACAAGTAGCTTACCACCACTAGGGTGGGACTGTGCAGTCATGAATAATGTGTGCAATTGTAAAGTCCCTTGAAAAGCACCATATAAGTTGGATCCATTATTATTATTATTATTTACATTTAATCTTTATGAACGGTTTGTTTTTCAACATTTATTTAGGTATGTTTTTTTAAATTTTATGTGCGGTACGTTTTAATTGAATCATTAAGTAAAGTTTTTTTTCCATGTAAGCGCAGTGTGAATGTTAAAAAATTAACATTTTAGTGTCGTAGAGTAATATTAAGCCTACTCTCTAGGAATAAAACATCTGGCTCGTTTTTTGGTGGTCTATTATGCTACTTAATTTTAATATTTGCCATTATTTGGGTACTTGGAGAATGTGAAAGGTTTTTTTTAGGTGGTACTTGGTGTAAAACGTTTGAGAATAACTGGTATAGACAAACAATCATTCACACATATGTGCAATTTAGAATATTTGTCTAATTAAACATGTATATTTTTGAACTGTGGAAGGAAGGTGGAGAACCTAAAGAAAACCACCCAAGCACAGGGAGAACATGCAAACTCCACAAAAGGAACCGAGATTTCGAGTCTCAGAACTGTGAAGCAGAAGTGCTAACCACTAGGACACAACGCTCCATTTTAAGAAACATTTTAACATTACTGATTGGACAATTAATAATGTTAATAATGGAGATGTTTATTAATATAATTACTAACTATTGTTATTTAATTAATAAGTTAAAACTGAAATATTCGATACATTTGTTTAACATTAATAAATAAGGAGGGCTAATGCATGCATTTCAAAACAGATGCACATCATTTTCAGAAGTGTTGCAAGAAGTCAAAGGAAAAAACAGACAAACCTTTGATGGTGGCTGCAATGAGGTCTAGTGAGGTGCGCTGACAGCTCGTGTAATATGTCAATGTCCAAATATGAAATGTAACTGGATTTTTTTTCATCAGAAATTGGTGGTGTGTTGACATTCCACTCACGTTGGAGCTGCTAAACCAGGAGCAAACCGTAGTTCTGCCATATACAGTATGATTCGGGCGCAATCATGATTCATTGTGCGGCCCAAATTACTTTTCATCAAGCTCCTGTTGCACAACAGCCACCATAAATGACACTCGTGCTATCATTGTAATCTTCTCCTAAAATGATTAGTGGACGTAATAAAAGCAAACACTGCAGCTCCTGTTAATTAAAAAGAACATTATGCATCCATTCCTACTCATCTTCCTTCATTATAACGCACGACCTTTAGAGCAGAGACATTCCAACAATGCTATCCCATTCTCCATTATGTCTCCACAGTCTGTGTGTGAGACGGGGTGGGGGGTTGTCGAACCTTGTCAATCATAAAACTGTGAGATGGGGAGGAGGGAATAAGAGGAGGGCCATTACCTGAATCTTCCCCAGGAAAATAATTATACATCTGACATGGAGTGAATTGGTTGGGACATTATCGCAGCCATCCTCTGTAGCCCCTCCTCCCAAAACAGACACCCACTCATGCACATTAGGGCCCCTCTGAATGATTTAGGGGCTCCGTTAATAATGTAAAGGCTCCTGGAGCTAATTAGGTGAGTAGCGGAGGGCGCCGGCTGTGACTCCTCGTCTCACTGATAGGAGTTGTAAAGGAATGAAGCGTCTACACACACATAAACACACACAGTTTGGTTTAGGTTTCCCTGCGCGTGCACTGCTACACACAACCATGAATAACAGCCATGGGTGTTAAGGGACAGCTTCTGAATTTCTTGTATTATTGATCATGGTTGAAAAAGAAAAATGGGGGCCTGCATATGAGACCACAACTCCTGTGCTTCTTTTATTCATGCGGCTGCATTAAGAAGTCAATGTGGAGTGAGGAGCGCTGGAGGGTAAGTATGAGTTTTTGAAAAAGTCTCCTAAATTAATCATTGTAAAATAATAGCAATTGATTAATCACTCATTTATCACATCACTCGAGGGCTTGTGCCATTAAAGCCCCCACTCCCAAAAACTCACCCATGTCCCCTTTCTAATAAACTAAATTCCTTTACCAGTGGTGGGAAGTAACCAAGTGAAAATGCTTTGTGACTGTACTTAGAGTAAGTAGATTTTTCAGGTATCGAAGTATTTAACTTTCTTATGATTTTTTACTTTTATTCCTGACATTTGAAAACAGATATCTGTACTTTCCACTCCTTACTTTGTAAAATTGGCTTGCTATTTCTGTCATCTCGGCGGATGACAAAAATGCATAGAGACAGGTTAAGTCAGAATTGCTTAATGTCAGCCACAAGAATGATCTGTGGCGAATGTGTCTTGTGTAAAGCCCTTTTATTTCATATTATATAATATTATATATATATATATATATATATATATATATATTATTCAAATATCAGTGAAAATTCTTAATAAACAATGAATCATGCCTATCCATAGTAACATGTTCATATGCAGTAGACTAAGACAAACAGCCTTAGAATGGATAAAAGATGAAAAAAGGAGAAAAAATCAATACGAGTGATTATCTTGAGAGGGAACAAGTGAGGAGCCAAGGTGGGCCTTGTCACATGTACGTCTCCCTCCCCACTCGCTGGCGCCATAGCTGTCAGCCCAGTAAGTGCAGTGTCAGGCTGATTAGAGAGCAGCGCGGCCCAGACGGAGAGCAGCCAACCTCCAGACGAGCCCTCCGGAGACGCCGCGCCACAACAAACCTCGGCCCGGGGTCAAGACTCGCTTGTCAGCCTCCCAGCTTTCAAGATGGGCCCCTTCAGTACGCAGCTAGAAACCGTTTTGCACAGCAGACAGCAGGGTCAAAGATTTATGGCTATGTTTGATGAAAGTATCTCCATTACCAAAAATCAAGTATACAGTATTCCCTCATTCCCCCTACTCTCCCATTAAAGATTTAAGAGTTATTTTCTACTTGACACCCAAACTAAATAAATGCAGAAATATCTAGTCATCTAAAAGAAATATGAGGTGTGGCTTTTCACTCATGGCTAGGAAAATTACATTAATCAAGAGGTGCAATTGTGCTGAAATTGATCAGAAAGTTAGTTAGGTTTTTTTCAGAATTTTTATGGACTCTTGTTGACGATTTGCATTCTTTTTTAACTAATAGACAAGGACTAGTGGCGATAAGATCATTTCATATTGTGTTCAATAGCCCGACATAAGACTGATATTAAATCTGAGCTGAAAAATCACAAAGTTAATTAAGTCATTTTATATCTGGTGCCACAGCCACTTACTCAGCATCCACCTCCATCCGGCCTCCTTTTGTGTTTTAACACTACCAGCATTATTATATAGGACACATTTGCATATTTCTGTCATTATATAAGCCGAAACAAAGAGGTTAGTCACTATATTGTATAATTTGTATAATTGGGACACCGAGGATAACTGAGGCTATTTTGGCTTCCTGGGAAAAGTAATGAGAAATGTTAAAAGTATATACTTGCTCTGTAAGCAATATAATGGCTAACGCTGTAAATAGGGATTTTCATAACAGTCGATTGAGCGTTAAAAATTCTGTTGATTGTCGATTAATCAAGCCTTGAAGAATTTATTTCTTTTTTTTCAAAATGGAGTGCACCTTGACATTGAGAAGAGCCAGATGAGGTGCTTGGGCCTCTGATTCAGATGCCTCCTGGACGGCTCCCTGGTGAGGTGTTCCGCCCACGTCCCACCAGGAGGAGACCCCGAGGACGACCTAGGACAGGCTGGAGAGACTACGTGTCTCGGCTGGCCCGGGAACGCCTCGGGATCCCCTCAGAAGAGCTGGAGGAAGTGGCTGGGGAGAGGGAAGTCTGGGCTTCCCTGCTAAAGCTACCGCCCCCGCGCCGACCTCAGATAAGCGGAGAAAATGGATGGATGGCTGAGTGCACTAGACTACTTGACTGCAACCAGCAGCACAAAAACACAATGTTAGCAATGGGAAGTTGAGATAAATCCACTCTACGGCAACTCCTTCGAGCTGATTTGAAACAGGAGTTCAGAACATTCAGATGCATACATATCCATGCATACATCCATTTCCAATACGGTTTATCCTGTTCAGGGTCTGAACCCATACCGCCTACAGTCAAGCAAGCGAACCACTATACACTACATGACCAGAGATTTTCAGAAAATGATTTTTTTTTTCGCAAAATCTACTGAGGAAATATAGTTAATAATTGTAAACAGTTTGGTCATGTAATGTAACAAAACAGTTTTAACACCATTTTGCTAGGTTCAAACTAATGTTACTGCTCACGGCACTCTATACCCATCCATTCATTATGTAAAGCGTGTCTTCATTAGGGTCGTGCGTGAGCTGAAGCCTATCCCAGCTGCACGAGAAGTAGGGTTGCCAGCCAATTGCAGGGCACATGTAGACAAACAACTAGTCATACTCACTTTCACACAATGTAGTCAACTAACTTAACACGCATGTTTTTGGAACGTGTGATGAAGTACCTGGAGAAAACCTACACAAGTATGGGAAGAAAATGCTCAATCAAACCCGAAACCTCAGAACTGTGAGGCAGACTAGTTCACTAGATCGCCGGGCTACCTGTGGTAGATAAACTTTTACGTACTTTTTCTGTCCAAAATCCTACTGTGTGTCGTTCGAAGTGGTGCATACTTGTTGATACGCTTGCGAGTTTACAAGTTTCGTCACATTCCTCAAACACATTATAAGCCTCAGTGACTTATTCCTGTGTGTGCGTGCGTGCGTGCGTGCGTGTCTAGCTATGGCTGGAGGGTCGACAGTATCTAATCACAGCCTGGGAAGTTGAGCGGAGGAGAGGGTGTAGACAAGGTGGCACCACATGGAATTACCCTACTATCAGAATCAGGATCAAAACATGAGTATCTCTGGTGAATACCATATTGTTCACTCCACATAATACACTGCACATCCTGTAGATCCTTGCTTAAAGCATTTGAAGTCATTTAACCTCTGCCTCACCTGAAGAGAGCAGAGTCACATCAGGCATAAATGTTGTAAATAAGGGGCGGGGAAACCCCCCACGCCACCATACCTCCTTTAGGGTATAGTCAAGTCGGAGGAGGGGGAGGAGGAGGTATCAGCGTCTCTACAAAGCCTTCTTATCCACGAGATATCAAAGCTGTCCTCCCTGCATGAGATCTTGTCAGGATGATGTGACTCACGCAGAGGGATGGCGTCCATTGAGGAGTAAATCCACAAAAGGAGAGGAGGCCAGAAAACGGCACAAAAGCAGCAGCAGATTTCCATGTAGATTTGGCAGCGCGCATAAGCTCCCTCGAAAAGATGTTTTTTTTTTTTTTATGTAAACAAAGAAAAGTATTGTTTCTGAGGCCTCTTCTTCAACTGAGGTGAGCTCATTCCCAGATGACTCACCGTGTGAAATAGTGGTTGCAACATTTTACTAAAAACTACGAAGCTGGAGCCAACTTTTCTGACCCCATTTGATAATTTTCTTTCCTTTCACATTGGTTTTCTAAAAGGCGATGTTGGCCAGATATACAGTGCTATTGTCGGGTAGACAGAAAAATATGACCTTGTGGGTGTGTGTGTGTGTGGGTGTGTGTGTGTGTGTGTGTGTGTGTGTAATCAGACAGAGAGGGGGATTAGAGACCAGGCACCTGGCAGGTGGAAACACTCTGTACTCATCACATGCCTTCCTGTCCTTCTTGGACTGTGTATGCGTGTCTCTGATACATACACGCACACTACATCTTGTTCTTTTGTTATCGCTGTCATTATTCACTTCACAAGCACAAAAAGCCCACAATGATGATGTGTTAATAATCCATCTATCTGTCCATTTTCCATACCACTTTTCCTGTTCGGGGTCACGGGGAACTGGAACGTATCACAGCAGACTTTGGGTAAAAGGCAGACTAAACCCTGAATGTGTTGCCAGTCAATCACAGGACACATACAGAACAGAGACAAACAAGCATTCATAATTACATTCACACTGCCGCTGAGTGGGAACGGAGCACACACTGCCTGCACGGATGCCCGGCAAAGGAACCGCTTTACCACTGTATTAACTATTACTATGAATTGTCACTATTGCTCGCACACGAACACAACAGTAAACTGCTGAGACCTGATGAACTATGTTGCTAACCAAAACAGCAGCACCTATCAAGGGTGTAAACCATCTCAGATGAATTTATGTCTTACCGGCTGCCACTCCAGCATTGTAAAGAGTACTCTTGCAGTATCTTTATGCGTGCGTTTCAGTCACTCGACAGTGTTGCGTGCATTCAGTTTCATGTTGTGCATAGCAAAGCACCTTAAGAATAGCGATATGCCCTGTCTCACATGCAGAGGTGGGTAGAGTAGGCAAATATTGTACTCAAGTAAGAGTACTGTTACTTTAGTATAATATGACATATTATTCACTATGCAGGAGATAGGCTTACATGGAAAAGGATGAGGCGCTGTGGCGACCCCTAAAGGGACAAACTGAAAGGAAAAGAAGAAGTTCCTTGAATAAATGTAACAGAGTAAATGAAGTACGCTCCTACCAACCTCTGCTCACACGCCTCACATAGGTTGCTGTTTCTCTGCATTAACCAATAATATGTTCATTATTTTTTTTAATCTCTCGTTTGTGACCTCACATAACGTGTTTCCTCAGATCAGAAATAAGGCATTTATTAATCAGAGCCAAAAGTACAAATGCATTTATTGTAATAGTTCATTAGGCACAATAAGCATTTCTTTTAATCAATATACATCATTTTAAGTATCACAAAAATTGCATTTGACTTATGAAGGGCTCTGACCATATAAAGGCCTTATCCCTAACATAGGAAACAAAAAGGTTTGTGAGGTTACATGCAATATTTTGTTCACACTACAGTAATAGTCTTAGTTTCATTTGTCACCGTCAATAGCCTCACATCCTGAATGCTAAATTTAGAACAGAATTCGTTCTTTTCAAAAAAATTTCAAGGTCGACTCAACTGACATCACACAGCTCAATCTCAACTCTTGCTGCCGTTCCCAAAAGAACGCTGAGCACCCCATCTGTTGTGGCCCACTCAAAGATAGTCGCTCAAGAGGAGTCATCGGTGTTAAGTTAAAACAAACACAGTAATTAGCCTGATTAGGATCTGGCAGATTCCTTGAGATTAATAGTAGTCTGTTTTCGTGAGATACTAGAGTTTTAGGTCAGGGGAGAGCAAAGACAATTAGGAGGTGTGGGACAAAAATTGGGAAGGAGGGGAAGAAAGTAAAACAAGGAGGGTATACTGAAGGGAGAAGGTGGAAAGTTGGATTCTTATTAATGGGGGAGTGGCTGTTTGGATAAGTGGAAGTAGATAAAGTGAGCAGAAAAAAAAGGAAATGAGAGCTAAGGGCCAATGGTGGAAGAGGGCTTTTTTTGGCTTCACTGGGAGTAAATGTCTCTGCAGGCGCTTGTCACTCTGAGGGGCCAGCGTGGGACAATCAGTGATGATGACGGGGGCACAGACCTGTGTCAAGAGGCTGAACTCGGCTGTCATTCAAATCTCTCTGCCCTATGGGATGACAAGGATGGGCCTTAATCTGCTGGGAGTGAGAGGGAGGGTGAGAGAGATGGAATTGAAGGGGGGTAAAATTAGACAGGAGGAAATGGAGTGTTGTTGTAGTTGAAGGGGGGCAAAGAGGACACGTAACTATGGTGCTTTCTTATCCCAGCACGGAAAGTTGTTCGGTATTTTTTTCCAGTGTGACGGTGACTGCATTTGAATTGGCCTTCATCTACATTTAAAACTACGCCCTTTATATTCCACTTGCTCACTGGCAGCACAAGACTTTTATGACAAGTCATGGTGACTTTTGTTCTCGTAGACTGAAATGCAAACCTGTTTGATTATTGATCCACAACCTGGGAGGTTACACATGTTCTTGATGAAGATGTGTCGGGCGGTGACTTCTGTTTGTGAATTCAGTTTTCTAGATGATGTCTTGTGTACAGTGAAACCCCATTTTTATGGCAGAGGATTTTTCCGGAATCACCTGCAATAAACCATTTTTAAAAATGTTTTTAATCCCTCCCACACTCTTGAAACACGTTTAACATAAAAAGATACTTTTTAAACACATGGTAAACATATTTGAAGACTTTTAAAAAAACACTTGCAAGCATAAAATGTATGGAAAATACCGTACATATTGCAGTGTCTGTGTAGTGTGAGTGTGTTGGCGTGAGCTGTGGCCAACACCAGCTCCTGTGGGAGTGTGTTTTACTGTTCTCCCGACGTTCAATAAATGGCTGAAAAGTTCACCGGTGACTGTGGCTCACCTTTTCTATATGCGAGGGTGTCCAGTAAAAACCCATACAAATGATCGCTTAAAAAAAACGCAATATACAGCAGCTCCGTTGCAAACGATAAAATCACAATGCATTGGGTAACACTGTGTCTTTAGGTCCTTTAGTGTTTATAGTCTTAACAGCTGTACTGCGTTCACCAGACTCGTTCTCTCAATGCCAGGTCTGGTCTTTCCAGTCTGGTCTTTCCAGTTAATAATTTTTGTCTTAAAGAGTCAACACAACCTATCACTTATCACACCATGACAAGGATGGGCCGAACACCATATTTTTCTTTCATATTTTGTCTCAAACTTGCAATCGTTCATTCCCAAATCTGTCTTGGTGCCAATGACCAAATTGTGTACTCAATTACTGTAACTCTATTTTAGTTTGACTTGTTTGACTCTTTTGACTCATGCAGCTCAGCAAATTAGATGATGTACATTTATAGTGAAAAGTTCCTTTCAAGGAGGAAGTCGGATGGATAGGCGGCTGAGGAAAATAGTGACCACAGTCTGAGAAAAAAAATAAAACGCTTTTCACTCATTGAACTGCTGAGAGAGTTAACTTAGACACTCGTTTGCAGCAGGAGACTGTTTGACTCCGGTTGGCAACAATGAGTTTGACATTTCCAAGAGTGTCTCAAAATGATGTATTTTAAAACCCAACATTCTGTCAACCCAGACCACCGTCTCTCCTTGAAACAGTTTATCTTCCTCTCAACCCAACCAAAATATAGCGTTTACACTTTGTAAACAGTGTTTTGTATATTGGGATTATTTATGTATCCCGAAGAGGCTAGTAATCAACAAGACTTGTCATAGACAGACTGCAGTGGTTTAGTTGTGGTGGAATATGTTTAGTAAACAGAGCTATTCAGGTCTGGATAGGATAATAAGGCAACAAAATGACAAGTGAAAACTTAGAACAACATTGTTGTCAGAACTATGATTCCTTCAATTTCATTATCATGGTTACAACAACACCCGTATGCCGGTGCACATGTGTAACGTTTGGTTGCAAATCAATTACTAGATAATGTCCTCTTCATGTGTGGGTTAGTTTATACTTAGACTGAGCCGTGTACATGATGCCACGATTAGGGCACACAGCACCAAATGAACTTGACATTGGATGGGCCAGCAAGGTCCATGAGTGAGTCATCAACTAGCTATCTGGGACCGCAAGCTGGCAGTACTCCTGGGAACACAGAGGAATGTTCAGAGAAGCAGCATGTAAGGACACAATAGTTGCGGAGGCTCTATCTCAAAGTCAGGATTTACTAAAACTCCAGCCAGCTGTTTGCAATTAGTCCTCACTTATTCTTGGTGTTGGTCCACCGCATCATTTTAAGTAAATTTAACTCTAGCAAGAAGCCACAATGTTTGACTTTGCAAAACATTCTCTGGTCAGTTGGAGCTATGCTACAGTCTGCGGTGTTTTATAGTGATGTAATGAAATAACAGGTAATCCAAAACCAGCTATAAAGAAGTCAGCAGATAATAAAACACCAATGCCGAAGCACAAAGCAAATTACTGTATGTCAGTGATACAATCAGATCGAAGTCATTGAAACAGGACACGACTTGAAAGATCGACAAGAGAGGCCACATTTATTCAGAACTTCAGCTTGCCTCGGTTCAGACACATTCTTGGATGCCCAAGCAGCCAATGGTCGCCGTTGAGTTTTTGGGCTCCATCTTCTCAGGTTAGACCTTGACCATCCTGACCTGGCACTACTTGTACTTGAATTAGGGCTGTCACTATTGAATCTTTTAAGAATCAAGTAATCGCTATGCCGCACCCCGCATAAAATAACAAAATTCAATAAACATTTTTTTTTTTTTCCTACGAACAAAACGCCAGCGGCGTTTCTGGGTGTTGTTGATAAATGGCTTTTGCTTTGCATAGTAGAGTTTCAAGTTGCACTTACGGATGTGCAACTTTTTGGAATGTGTTTCAGTCAAAAAATTCAAAGTTAATGATTATTTGCTAAAAACAATTACGTTTATCAGTTTGAACTTTAAATATCTTGTCTTTTTAATAGGTTGAACATGATTTGCAAATCATTTATTCTGTTTTTATTTATGTTCAACACAACGTCCCAACTTCATTGGAATTTGGCTTGTACACCACTTGCATGAACACCTTGGCAGCGTTATTCAAAACTGAACATGATGACTTTTGTCAAGGCAAAATTTGTCATTAGATTGTACAGCCTTAATGAATGTAGAGTATGTAAAATGTGTCATATTTGGAAAGAGGCAGCTAACAGTCAGAAGTTGCATGACAGAGAGACAGGTGGCGAGAGTCGTGGCTGTGGGTCACGTCCCATGCGACTCTGTGCACCAAGAGAACGAGCCAATGATCTTTCATCGCCCAGATGTACGGCGTCCCGGAGGTGATCAGAGCCGTGACCTGACACTCCGATGTCCCAGCATGCTCGGCAGATGTGGGTCAACTGACATCTGTTTCTCAGTGCGGCCCGGGCGCAGCTCGGCACGACCCAACCCTGATGCCATATTCATCCTAATAACCACTCCCATAATCACCAGGGATTATTCTAATATTAGTGTGCACACGCACTGGGACTGCTCTGATTAAGGTACTGTATAGTGCTCCATATGTTTTTTTGTTTTTTGTTTTTTTTTGGGAGGGCTTTTGGGAGGGATTTGTACGTTTTCAGCCCCATGAAAAAAGCCATGAAAAAGCCAGCTTAGAAAGGACTAAAGAGAGTTGCTGCATAAATAATATTGGAAAATAGCCTAGACAAGAGGAAGGAGGGTGCGGCTTAAGTGGTCCAACTCCAACGCATGTGTTCGGGCCACATTGAAAAGGAAAAATGTTGTCGTTTTATCGAGTAAATGTCAAAATACTTACATTAACATACACAAATGCAACAGTCGGAGCCCATCAGCCAATTATATTTCCGAGGCCTTGTAAATGGAGGTACTCGCCATAAAATGGCTGTAATTTCTAAATGGTATATTCCACATTTTTGTGAAACATTTTAAATGAAAGCTGAAAATCAACAGTTCAATGTTTTATTTCAAATCCATTATATAAAGGCACATATTAAAAACTGGTATTGTCAAAAATACTCACTGGGCCTAACTGTGTTAAATGGATAATATCTTTAAATAACACTTCTGATTAATGATGCACCCAATAAAAGACGGGTTTTCCGTCCATGTAGGTTACAGTACATGAACATATTGACGTAAAACTGACAATTTCTTTGTTTGTGAAATTTATACTAAAATTTAAATTGGCCCTATCTTCAACAATCCTCATTTTCATGCAGCTAGAGTACATGCTTAATGCGCATAATGGTTAACTTGTTTATTTTATTAATTGTACAAATGTATTCTCATTTTATTATTATTTTTATTTAGCCTTAATATTCATTTGTACTGTGGATGAACTTTGCCTTGAGATTGACCCAGTCCATCTTCAAGAAGGAAGGATTAGGAACCTGTACCAGGGCGTGTGAAGCAGGACAACACACTGACCACAGAAAGAAAAAGACACTGCAGTGGGTTGTCAAGACTCACCAACAGTGAGTGGTGAAGATGAAGAAACAACAATAAAAAGATGATTTGATCACGTTAGCTTGGGGTAGTGAGGGCATGAGGCTACTATAAGGAAATTTCACGTATGCATTTTTTCCCAAGGCAACATTTAGACTCATTATTTTTGTTATATACGACTATAACAGATGTGAGGTTTTCAGCACGTTCTTTGAATTACTGTGCTTCTTTCTTAGCTGTGTTTGAAATAATGTTTTCAGCATCCCTTTTTACCCTAAGAGGTCTATTTGTGGAAGTCATGGCCTGCTGGTGTTTATTGCTCTCTCTGGGCCCCTACTGCTGGTGAAATCACCCCCCCACCCAACACACAAACACACACAACACACACATGCACACAGTTGGCCCTTAACTGCTGACACTCAACTTCATTCCGAGCTGCAGCTGCATCTGCTGTCACCATGGAGATCTTGTTTATTACTTAACTCCCCCCTTGCTCACTCACAAACACACACAAGGACGCAGCGATGGCAGACTGCAATCTCCCCCTGTGTTTGATTTGGTGTTATAAGACCCACCGGATCACAGCCCCCAGCAAACCCGGGCCCATATGCACAAACACACAGAGGCAGCAGTTGGCCTAAATGGATGCAGCAGGGCCGGTGTATAAGCGGCACAATTCCTAATCACCTCCTGGCTGGTCTGGATAATGACATTTGTGAAGGCTTGGACTGGACCTGAGCGAGTTAAGAGGCAGGTCTGCATACCTTTCCTCTCACTTCTACAAAGAGAGACATTATAAGGAAACAATGCAACACAAATTCGCAATAAGATGTCAATGTGTTCCTCCACACATTCAAGAAGGCCACAAACAAGTTTTCACGAGTGGCCGAGTGTGTTATGCAACATGTGAGAACCTGCTAATCTTGTTCAACAGCCTGCTCCTCCTGGCCATGTCCAGGCCACCGCACACAGACACACACACACACACGCACACACGCACGTGCGCACACACACACACCTCCTGGCCATCTCTGGAGACAGGTGTGTCTACACACCCAGGTGGCCTTAATGGGTTTAAGAGTGAGTCCAGATTCCGACCTGAGCTCCTGTCTCTGCATGTGACAGCACAGCGAGACGCGTGAGAGGTCAAGGCGCCAGTGAGATGGACAAACACATCACTTTGCTCGGAACTGAAACATAAGTGGAGCGTGACAATGCTTGAAATGACTACACAGATTTTCTTTTTTAATACTTCCACCAAGTCACCATAACTTGTTTGTGAGCAGCATTTTGTTAAAGCTACAGTAATACATCTGAATGAGTACAGCATAGACCAAGTAGGAGCCAAATCACTCCCTTCCCTCCCCCTCCCCCCACCCACACACACACACACACACACACGAACACACACACTTTTGTTGCAATAGGAATGCAAGATCTTTCTTGGTTCGGTTTGTTTGGTCAGGTGTGAACACTTTAACCCAAACTCAAGTGGGGACCAAATCTCTCAAACGCTGGAAAATTCGGTTGTGATGAAAAAGTGATCCGACTTCGATCACACCCAAATGGCAAATGAGCGAATCTTGTTTGTCCTTTCGTACCATCGTAGCCCGCTTGCTTTAGATATCCCCTTATAGTTCACTCAACAAAGGACAGTTTTGTGCCATGTTGTGTTCATTAGATTGGTTCCCTTTAGATGTCTGTGGCAACCCCACTCGGTGGGAAGCAGACCCATGCACTGAAATTATATTTGAGCAAGCACCCTTAACGGTAAAATTATGGCAAATTCAGGAGGTATTTAATGATGCACTGTATAATTTGGGGCAACTTCAAATCAAAATGTTAGGCAATGGCAAAGGTCTGCTCTCTACTGAGTTTGAGTTTGCTTGCCACCAGGATTGTGCAAAATAAAAATAAATAAATAATAATTTTTAAAAAGTGTTCGCTATAAATATTTGTGGAAAAGTAGAGTTTGAGCCATGAAAGAACCCATTAAGTTCTGGTCCAGGTCGATATAAAGGTGCAGATGTGGGACTTTTTTTTTCTTCACTTATGTTGACAATGAGAGATTGAGCATCTTGAGATTCTTAGTGAATAATGCAGAATTGTTAGGACACAACTGAAGTGTAAGCAGGAGGTGTGTAGCTGTGTAACAATGTGTGCGCCATTGAAATTTGGATCCGCTTTGAATTGCTTTCAGTTCAATAAAGAGGAATTCTAAATTGCATCCAAACATTTCATCAGCGTGGCACAGCTGACCCATATTGATCGATCTGTCATTTGGCGCAAACCATTGTTTGCTACAACATATCTGAAGTAAAGGTCATTAAGTGACCTATCGGGGTGACGCTCAGAGTGGCATTACTCAGCTTGTTGGCATCAGGGATGGATCTAGGTGGTGGTCTGGGGTAGCCATGGCTGAAACCTTTCACCCCATTGGCAACGCCTGCCATGTGTGCAATTTTGTTTTTTTGTCCGGAATTGTTTTTCTTTGAGAGGCAGAACCTTTCTCAAGAGCCACAAGACACCAAGGAAGCATTTCACCTGCACATATACACTGAGCGCGAGGTTTTCTTCCCCCCAATGTTTTTCTGCCAGCCATCAAGACTACGAAATGGATCAACGAGGTACTTGACGAGAAGGACTCTGTGTGTGGAACTCAAAACCGCCAGCGGCTGATAAGCAGATGATTACAAGTAAGTTACAGTGAGAAGGTTGATTTTCAGCATGTTTAACTAGCATTTGTGACTGTATGTATTTAAAGATGTCGAGAATACGGGACACAGAAGGCACAGACGAAAACTTGCAAACAGCTTAGCAACACAAATGGCTGTGCTAAGTGTAAGATAACACTGCTGGCTTTGGTAGCTCAAAATTTTGATTGTTAGACATACTGTATACGTAGACGCCTCATTGAGAGGGCCTGGGCATGGATGTACAGTATTTGGTTCGCTCGTTGATGTTATACATCAGCGCAGTTGCCATACTGATGTGGCAGATCCATCTGTCTGACTAATGCAAGTAAATGGACTGAACTTCATAAAGTTACAACGGCGGTACATGTTGAGCAGCACGTATATTTATTTTATTAACTTCGCTACGGTCTGTTCCTGTGATTTACACATCTTTGTGGGTTACCCCATTGTTCCAGGGAAACAGAATGAAAAGAAGGACAGCATAGGAGTGGCGGTAGCAAGGAGAAGCCAGCTGAGATACAGGAAAGCGACAAACAGGAAGAGATGGTAATACGACAGTTTCCCTCAGAAAGGGAGCGTGAGCCCCCGATTCAACCTGGTCTAAGTGCATCTCCTTGGTAACTCGCCAAACTCATTATAAAACCTTTTTTTTATTATTATTAGTCTTTATTGTGCTCTGTGAGTATGGAAGTTATAATGTAGACATTATATTATCAATGGATATACTGTATATTGAATTATATTGTCATGGATGACGACTTCATTCGCCACCAATCAAAGCGGCTCCTCTCATTCCCTTATAAATGTGTCGCAATGTGTCCAATTTCAGCTCAATTGCCAATTAGTATTGTATAAATGAATAATTCTTTATAATAAGCACCAACAAGACCTCTACAACTATGAAGTAAAAATGATTTTAGGATACCGAGTTCAAAATGGATAGTGTATACAGGGTCAATACCACATTCAATTTCCATAAGATCCAGAGTAGGCAGTTGGAATGACGGAAATCACAATTTTACATACTGAAACATTTATTTCTATGAAACGAGACGATAGTGATTTGTCAGGTTCATGATGGATTCAAGTTGGATCCAATTTCATTCTGGATCCATTGGAATAACCTTCAAGGGACAAATGTCGGTGTCTTGGTGGAGGTTCACGCTCCTTTCAAACCGTTCATACAATGTTTCACCAGGCAGACTTTGATAACAGCAAAAACAAATAACACAGCAGTGCTCATAGGCAGCCCCTTGTCAGGGCTCGGTTCTGGACTCCTGAACTGAACAAAACAATTGGTTCCAGATTGAGGCGGGCTTCTGTTCTCCCCAGGGGGATGGGTTAAATATATCGCAGGAGTGAGCGAAAGAGAGGCAGCAATAACAGTGGAAATTGTGAGAAAGTATTTGAGAGAGGAGAAATGAGCGAAATGTGGAAGAAAATGGACAGTGTGGGAACATTTAAATGGAATGGATGGAGAAATCATTTGCACCCAACGGGAAAAACAACTTCATGCAAAGTGAGGAGACGCTATTGAAATGAGTATGTGAACGCTTGAGGGCCTTATCGCAAAGCAGCATTGAGAGATGTTGCATAAAAAACAGTTCAGTGAAAAAATGGCTCATGTTTCTGCAAAGTTCAACACAATGATGTGGTTCAGAAAGGATAAAGGAATAAAAGAAAATGGATTAAACAGCTTCCCTCTGCCTGCAGACTGTAATGACCTTCTCCCAAACACAGCTAACCATGACCATGCAACGTTCTCCTTTGGACTAATTTTGGAGAGCCCCATCTGTATACATGCAAGCTCAGATGCAGGGGACGCTTGCGATCGCCAATATGTATCCTTTTAACAAACATTTAACAAACTGAAATAATTATGGTCTTGTTTCAGTTTACTCTCACATTTACTGACTCAGTGCAAAATCTTGGCGTGAAGAGTTGTCATTATATTCATGTACTATGAATGGTACCAGGTGGATAATAGTGTTGTCATGATACCAAAATCTTGTCCTTGATACCAATACTAAAATGACAAACGGCAAAAACTTAAAACATCAGTAAAAGCAGTGGAATTACAGATGAAAAAATATGGAACTTCACATTCTTAGTATTTTTAGTTATTCAAAATAAAATTGGGAAATGGATGATGATGAATTAAATTGTTTTAGCAACTCCACGATTCATATTATTTTCATGCCATGTTATACTTTAGTAAAGAATACTGCTGATAAGACTGAATTCGCCCGTTTTCTATTTATATTAAATTAATTATTAAATAAAATGTAGATTTCATTTATATATATATATATTAGATCAATCTGTTATTATACAGTATATCCAGTACATATATACATCAATATTTATGGATGGGTCAGCTACCCAAATCGATACATTTTGAGGGCCAGACCTTTCCCCTTGGAAAAGCTGGAGTACCCAAAGAAAACCAAGCAAAAATGAAAACTCTACCAAAGAATGCCGGACCCAAAAATTGAACCAACGTCAATTTCCTTTTTTTCCAGGTTTTGAAATACAAACAAATCTGACGTTAACCAGCGTCCAGCAACGGAGTGTTTGAACTTAGAGGTTCCACTGCATGTCACAAGGCTCTCCATGCTCTCTCAAGTGTGCTTCATTCTTAAGAATTTGTACTGGAAAAGACCTGCTAAGTGTTTGGATAAAGTCCAGCTACCGGCTCTCACACACACACACACCCCTACACACACACGCGCATACGCGTACACCTACAAACAAAACACAGGGTACAATTTGTCCCCATCTTGAGAGATTACATAGCCTTTCAAAGTCATTTAACACACACAGGCGGTGAAGCTGAAAACTAATTTGTCTCAACATACACAAGTACAAGGATACACACACAAACACACGCGCACACACAAGAGAGGTAAGCGACGTGGAACAATGTAAGAACAAACAAACCATGTCCAATCACAAGTCCAAATGGCGATAGTGACAGTGATGTGACACGACAGGCGTGAAGCATCAAACAATATGAACGCCGAGTCCTAATGGAGGCTGCCGCACCGTGCTGCATGTCGACAATATCAGCCGCCGTGACGGCTGAAGTCAGACATCGCCATGGCAACCTGCCAGCAAAGACATCATCCGTCCACTGGGCCAATAAGACCGGCTCTCCAGGAAAGTGTTGACTTGCTAATGTCAACAACCAAACACAATGCTAGTGCCAAAACAATGCTAAGATAAACGCAAACAATAATGCTCACCATCAGAGTGGTATTGAGGTAACAATATCGCTGAACACAACAAATACACAAATATGAAGTGAAACCTTGGTTTTCGTGATCAAAGTCTGACTAAAACTGAATAATACGAATACTGAAGCAATATTACCTACAGGATATAATGTAAATCTAATCCATACATTCCAGACACTCAAAGATATTTACAAAAAATACATTTTATAAAGAATAATTATAGTTTAACATTCAGAAAACAATCTGAAAAAATTAAAAACGACTAATGAAATGGATAAAAGAACATTAAAAATCACTTTAACCTAACTACCTTGTGTCCTGCAACAGTGAGAGGTTTAGGTCGCATCCTAATCCACAATATGTGGAATATCACGTGACCAAACCTGGAAAAGCAGAACTTGCTAAAATTTTGTTTTCTTGATGGCTGGAGTCTTACTACAAAAGTTAAATACAAATGTACATGTATATCATTTTTTCATTTTATACAAATACGATATACGTAAACACCAAGGAAGCCTAAAAATCGAACATTGTAATCTTTGGTGGCTCCGTGGTGACATCTTTTGTTTAACAAAAGACATCGTAGATGTTGAAAGTACCTACGGTGGCTTTGTCACGGTCCTCTTTGCCATTCACCCGAACAGGGAGGAAGTACTTAAACCTGTTTTGCCGAGTGCGGAATAAGGTTGCGCTAGTTTGGCTATTGTTCTGTTTCACGGCCGAATGATTGTCGGCCCCGACCGTTTTCCGAGCAGACTGGGGAGCCAAAATCCCTCATTGCACACACCACAGAATAATAGCTCAGGATACAATAAACACGTTGGACAGCAAAAAATGTTTGGCTAGTAGATGCTCCCCCTCCTAAATTCATTTTCAAAATTGCCTCTTATAGTTTAAACCTTAAATAATAATAACAAAAATGGCTTATAGATGATTTGACTGAAAAAAATGCATCGGAAGAGTGAAGATGCTGCCATTTATCGTCAGTGCTTCTCAAACCATAAAAATAACGTATTACTTTCTTGTTAGCCATTTTAGATCAACTCCACAAGGAGTTTCACCTGCCTGTCGGACCGATACTGGAATCTTCTGAAAGAACACATCCAACACACAAATACTAGAATACGTACGGTAATTACACTTTTACAGTTTTTTTGTTTAAGTTCTCTTTTATTATGTTTTAGTATGTCTTTATACAACACAGTGCTGTTTTTCTTCATCAAAAACACAAACGATGTTGCTTTTGTGGGCTACAACAGATTAATGGCATTTGAAGTCATTTTAATCGGGAAAATTGATTTGATACACGGGCAAATTGCGATATGAGCCTGGTCACGGAACAAATTAAACTCACAAGTTAAGGTACCACTGTATGTGTGTGTGTGCGTGTGTGTATATATATATATATATATATATATATATATATTTTCAAACACACACAGGGACTCATCTATCAGCATTAACGGTGGCATTTTCTCCTCTACATGTGGTCTCAGCAGCCCGTGGTCACATGGAAGAATCGAACAGCAGCTGTGCCAAACACAGTGGTGCCTCTATGCGACGATGTATGCATTTACTGTATGTCTTAAAATACACAGAAAATATGCGGAACGTATGAAAAAAAACAAGCAGCAGACCAGCACTGAGGTCACACCGGCTTGTCCGGCTGGCGACCAGTCACAGGTTTACCCCAAAGTCAGCTGGGATAGGTTCCAGTTCACCTGCAACCCTAATGAGGATAAGTATTATAGAAGATGGATGGACGGATATAAATAATAATAATAATAATAATTACAAAATAACAGTAGGTCTTCTGTAAGAACTTGGGCATTAGAACCTGAGGGTCATGGTTCCAATCCTGCTAAGGACGAATGAAAATGGCAACAACAGTAGTTGTTGGAGAGATTCTAGTCTGCTTCCTGACTGTTGTTGAGGTTCTTTGAGCAAGCATCTGTGTGGTTTGCAAACAAATGTGATGAGTATCATAAATCAAAATATGCATATAAAGAGAAATTCATAGTTACATTTATTATACAAGATAAGTAGAATCAAGGAATGGAGATTTTGGTTTTTAGGCAATAATTATCAAATAAAGCTTAAAAAAGTGAACAATTTATTTGCATTTACTTGAAAATCAAAATAGTGTTAGTTTCTCAAATATGCAGTCATTCAAATAGTGTATTGAAATGTTCGGCTTGGTCTCGTGAGCTTTAAAAAATACATCAACCTTACAACTAGATTTAAAAGCGATTTTGTGTTACTTGTGTCAGCAAAGCTAGGCGTTGTTCACCTGGGGCACTTTGACATTTAGCATGCTGTCGCATTTTATCGCAGTCACACACAAGTCCTCTTATGAGTGCAGCATCTCAGGTGGCCCTGCGAGTCACCTTTAATATGAGCCACCATGAGGAAGGGAGCAACATTATCTCGGGCAGCCTTAGCCTTGATAACGGGGCCGCATGCGGGAGATACTTCTCCTCATCTGTGGGCAGCACGATTACCAGGTTTACCCGCTAATGTCTTTAGCCACTCTGCTGGTATTGGTGCACACACTTTTCACAAAATGCATGACGTGGATGTAAAATCGGACACGATAGATAAGAGCACCCGCATGTCTGATGCGCATAGACACATCGTATGGAAAGTCTTTTGAGTATCCTTGATATCAAGTTTAATGTCCATGTACAAAGTACACATAGGAAATTTAAACGTCTAAAATGTATTTTTACAGAAGACGTCATCACAGAGCCACCAAAGATGACAGAAGAAGAAGAAGAAGACAGTAGCCGATGTTTAGACTTCGCTTGTATTTACAGTGGAACCTCGATAAAACAGACCCCGATATAAAGGATATCGGATAAAACGGACCGTCTGGACTGAACAATGTGTCCAAAAATAGTTTCCGTTTGTCACCTAAAATGCCTTTGACAAAGTCTATTAGTTCCAGAATTGGCCGCTGTTCACTGGCACTGTGTTCACTGGCACTGTGAAAGAATGCAGGCAGAGAATGGGATTGACGTATTTCCGGGTCACAGATGTACAATATAGCTACATTCAATTCCAAAAGACGTGCCTCCAGTGCATACGTGGCGGCCAGGTTTCACATGGAGCATTGACATGGCGGCCATGTGACGATGATATCCTGTATCTATTGTCTACCGTACATAGAGCAGAGAGAGAGCGTCATGGCTGCAGCGTTAACTCTGAGGAGTACAAAACACAAGTGTCTGGAGTTTATAACATGCGATTTTTGGTACAGTAACAGTTTTTCTGTCAAGCCGTTCGCCTTTGGCAACAGATTGGGATATACTAATTCACCGTGGCAACTTGCCTATGATAAGTTCTGTTCGTCAACAATATCACCATGACCAAGCACACCAGCGTGGGAAGTTTGGATAAAATGTGAAACTTTCAAACATTTTTAAGCTTTTATTTACTTTTATAACTTTGTTCTATACTGGGCGTTTTAGGCCACACAAAAAAAACGGCAAAACAATAATTTTGTACTGTACAGTAATATGGGTGCATATGGCCTCAAAAAGTTAAAAAAAGCGCTTCAATGTAATGACGACCCCGCAACCCCCCAAAAAACACACGGGCATGGGGAGAGCATGCAAACTTCACACAGAGAGGCCAGATTTGAACCCAGGACCTCAGAACTGTGAGGCAGATGTACTAACCACTCGTTCCCCATACCACCTACGCATGTATATAAGTAAATCCATTCATCCATTTTCCGTACCGCTTATCCTCCCTAGGGCCGCGGGCATGCTGGATTCTATCCCAGCCGACTTGTTATTGTAAATGCGCATACAGCTTTCCAAACACATCATATACATCCAGCGCATTCATCTGGCCTGGCCTTGCTTTGTGTGCTTGTTGGGTGATGAGATCTGCATCCATCTGCTCATGTGTGTGTGTGTGTGTGTGTGTGTGTGTGTGTGTGTAATCTGCCTGAGACAGGCTCCAGTGCTTAGAGGGGCCAGACTGCAAACACCGCGCAGGGATGAGACACCTGCCACGGGGCTAAGACCAGAGCCTACACACAGATACACACACACACTCAACACACACACACCTACACACACACACACACACACACACACGGACAGGCCACGGTTAACATGGGCAAAGCAGTCCACCAGCACTCAATCACAGCCCCAGGTTTGTCATATTCACTACACATTCCCCAATGTGTGTTTGGATTTTCTTTCCTAGTGCCTCAGCCACCAGTCCTAATTAGCTGATATTAATCGTCCACGGAGGAGGACGTACCATTTGACAGTTGCTCCTTGTATGCCATGCTGTTAGTGAGGAGGAGGGGTAGTGTGGTGGTAAGGGGGGGGGGCTAAAAAGCTGCACTTATCCTCATCTTGAAGTCTTGCTTTGAGCATCTGCTGTCAGAGCGTCAGGTCTGAATTTAGCAAATGCCCAAGCACGAGGTGTTTGCTTTCTAAACGCCCAACGCTCAAAGGAGTGTCTGTGGAGGCACGGCACACTGTGTCAAATCCGAGTTGGCTAGGAACTCCCTATAGGCGAACAGATGGCCATTACTATCATTTATAACTTCTTAGGGCCTGTAATCCTACCTGCACGCATCAAGCACATGCCGACACTTTTGTCTTTGTTTTTAATTCACATGTGCAACACAGTGGACTAGTGGTCACCACTTCTGCTTCATAGTTCTGAGGTTTGGGGTTCAAAACACGGCTCAGGCCTTCCTCCCAGCTCCCACCGCCCCCCCCCCCAAAAAGAAAAAAAAACATTGTCCATAGGTGTTTATGTAAATGGTTGTTTGTCTGTGTGTGCCCTGCAATTGCCCAAAGTCAGCTGGGATAGGCCCCAGCAGACCCGATCCTGAGCAGGATAAGCAGTAAAGAAAAAATGATGGACAGATAATACGCAGACTACATGGATTATAAATACAGTGGATTTAATTTCGATTTTTTTTTTCATCCCAGGAATATGTTCATAACATCAAGAAAATTCAGTCACACAACTGTAAAATAAAGTCAACCATTTAATCTTCACTTTAATGACAAAGGCATGATACAGATAGATGCATGACAAGCATCCCACTTAAAATTTCCTTCATTGTCAAGTGTAAAAAGAAGTTGACCACTGTTAAACCATCCCTTATCTTAACGCTGGAGTCATACTGCTTTGAATGTTCCAGTAAGCCAGTGAGATACAAGTCTCACGAGACCAATTCCAAAGTTTTGTGGAACTTTATAGGTGTTTGTCTCATTAATGTTAGTCAATTTTGAAACTGTACAATGTCAGGGGTGTTCAATAAGGCTACACGTTACTGGACCTGCATTAGTACTACAAACAGTATTGATATACTGTAGCTTTTGTCTAATTCTACACCACTGCAAACAACAACCACAATAATAAACATTGTTTAAATATATCTCTTTGACACTGTCAGTGTGATCATTACTATTCTTGTAAAGCCTTTTTTTTGTGGATGCAGCTTTTGCGTTGGATCTCATTAGATTGCGTAGTTGTACCTAATGTTGTGGCCAGTTATTAAAGATGCAATATTTTACAATCTGACCCACAATAGTGTCCAGCCAAACAGATATAGTGCTTGGTACCCCGGCTTCCTCCCACATTCCAAAAACATGCATGTTAGCTTCATGGAAGACTTTAACCGGGACGAGGTGTGAATGTGCGTGTGAATGGTTGTTTGACTAGCCAGTATGTGTCCAGCGATTGGCTGGCGACGAGTCCAGGGTCTACTCCCCACCACTGGCCCTCTCGCCCAAAGCCAGCTCACCCATCACCCTAATGAAAGCAACCACTACAGAAGAGGGATGGACGATGCAGTGCAGTCCTAACAGTGTCAATAAAAACCGAGCCTCATTACTGTATCTTTGTAAAGGCAGAATTTCGGATGAAGCTTTTGTGTTGGATCATGAAAAGAAGGTGCAGGTGTAGGTAATTTGCAAAGTTCACATTGTATGAAATATTAGACTTGCTGCCACCGACAAACAAACACGTGATGGCTCACATGGAGCAGCCAAGCAGGTGTGGGCATTGACGTTTCTGCAGCGAACAGGCTGCATCTGTCATGCGGCAAAGCAGAAATAGCTCCAATCAATGTCCCCCCTCGGACACACACCCACACATACAAATGCTATGCTCGCACACGCACACACTAGGTGTGGCTGCTCGCCAGTAAACAAGGCTCGGCGAGGTAACCGACCAGTGAGAGTGATCGATTAGCTCGCCCACGCGAAGTCAACATGTATCCTCCTTGAATTTGATCTTGAGCCACATTTACACCAATTACTAGTATAGAACATTTCAGCTTGCCATGGTTGGGTTTGGAAAGATATACCACGATCTGGCCTGTGTTTCCACTACAAGGTACAGTACCGTGCAAAGGTCTTGGGCCACCATTACGTTTGCTGTTTTAGCAATAGCACAATGATTGCATATAACGAGAAGGCCTAAATAGAGCACAGACCTCATTAATAATAGCGAAAACAATTCATAGGGCTTTGTATGTTTTCTTTGTCCATTTGATAGTTACTTCGCAGGCTACTTCCTGGTTAAGAGAGGATGATGAACAGACAGGTGGTTCAATGATAGCATATCAATTTACATTTAAAAAATAAAATAAAATAAAATAAGACAAAAAACCTTACCCAGGTCATCACCAAAATTTATTGAATTTAAATAAATAAATATAATTGGAGTGGAAATGTAATTGCTCCTTCATGCACCATTCCGTTACAAAGTTTTGTGGAGATTGACTTTATATTTATTTGTGTAAACCTGCTGTGTCCTATTAGTTAATGTTTTACAAGTCATATTGACTTCTGTGAAAAAGGTCTTCCGGGTTTTGAGCGAGGGACCGGGGGCCGCCGCCAACCCATACAAATCCAGTATATAAAACCATGTGATTTTACAACAATACTTAATTATATAATTTATGATGTAACTGTGGATTCAATAGTGAAGCTTGCTTCAATTGTCAGCAAAATGCGCGTGAGCAATGAACACCGCATCGGTTACATTGAAGTGATTGAATGGGGTCGCAGGACTAGCCTCTCAAAACATCCTCCTCTTTAATTTTCACACACGTCCCCTCCTCTGTGGGGTTGTGAGTCGCCAACTGTCATTTCCGCTCACGTTCCCTATTAGTGGGCGAACAATCCAATGCTGGGTGAATTCTGCTTCACGGTGATAGTAAGACCCCATATCAAAGGCTCCGTCGCAATGAATGCTTGGTCGCCCAGATATTGACAACGGCCAATCAGAGCGCAGCTGTTTTCCATATTTAACTTGAGAAGATGAGCGATCCAATCAGAGCAAAGCTTATGTTGAATATTAATGAAGAATCTGGCCATTTCAAGTGCCAGGCAAAAAAACAACTAGAATAGCTTGAAAAACGGCATTCTCCCTTTTCAACCCAAATTACCTTCCAAATTAGATTAAAGGACATCAAAGATACCAAAAAAATTTTTTTTAAACTTGATGACATGGGACCTTTACATATTTTGAATTGATTTTTATGATTCTATGACTTTATTACTGTACTTTTTTTTTCCTTTCAGTCTGGCCATTTTTTGAAAAACAAATTCCTAATGTAACTTTAATTGTAAAAGATGGAGACCTTTTTTTGTTTGTAATATTAGGATTTTTTTTTCTTCATAATTGTGAATGTATTGTCTTTTTTCCTATAGCTCCCATAGTATTTTTCTTGTTTTTGTTTCTTTCGTAAAAAATATTTTTCTTTTGTAAAACGCTATTTTCATCATATGACGATTCTCGTTTATTCCATCTTAGCCTACAAAATATTAGACAAAGCTGAATATTGTGTTCAAAACTGGACAGGAAATTGACTTTTGTCCTAACTTTTGAAACTTAAAATTGGGCAGGCGGTAGAAAACCGTTGACTCGGTGTGATATTGTCATTTTGCAGCAGCTAATTTGTCTCATCCAATTTGTGTCGTACAGCTGAGCTTTCTATTGAGTTGTGATTTTCCAAATGGCACGTGCAAAATCCACACACACACACACACACGATCTTTTGTGACCATTTGGATGTGAGACAAATAGACGGGCAGACAGAGAGACAGAAGGAAGGCAGATGATTGGCTTTGACCAGCTTTGTGGGGAGATGTGCGCAGACGGACACGCAGACACAAATGAGTATGGACAAACAGACAGACATATAGATGGACAGAAGGTAGACTTTTGTGTGTTTCCGTGTGTGTGTGTCAGCGGATGTCAGACCAGGTTTTGTGTTTCTGCAGTGGCAGTGAGAGAGCGAGAGAGAGAGAGAGAGAGACAGAGAGAGAGAGAGAGAGAGAGAGAGAGAGCAGGAAGCTGCTCTCCTGGAGACAGATGGACCGCCATGCTGTGGACACACAACCACACACACACACACACACACACACACACACACACAACCGTTCGGACAGCAAGAGAGCACATCAAAGAACTGGAGTTAACAAACACAACTTTGCCCAACTCGTTGTCCCATTCACACTGCAAAGAGCACCTCTTATTCATTCAGGGCATCAGCGCTTATCCACATTAGGGTCGCGAGTAAGTTGTATCCTACCCCAGCTGACGTTTGGGCAAGAGCCTGGATACATTTGGGATTGGTTGCCTGTCAATTACATGGCACATTAAGTGGTACAATACCTTGACTTAAGGGTTCCAAGACATCAAAATCCTTTTTTTTTTTCTTCTTTCTTTTGAATAACTTAGGTCAAAATGAGTCTGTGAGCTGGTTTAAGTTTGACATCTATGCGGTTCGTCAATTGTGTGCAATAGTCCACTTAACACAACTTGGGAAAATAGTAGAACAGCAATGCTACTGTGTCTTATGCAAAATTAAAACTTTGCATAAACTGCCAAACTAAGAGGAGCTGAAGAATAAATTGCTTCAATTTATTTTTGGCGAAATTCATAAGCATTTCGGAACCAGAATTGTGCTGTCTTCAGTACATTTCATGGAGGATGACTTTGTGAACTTCACGCAGGTTACCTACTAGCTGAAAGTACTTTTATGTATACAAGGAAATTGTATTTTAAAAGTAATATATAACTGCATCACATGAACAGTCAACTAACTTATCAATTGCAGCTCGAACTAGCTATTAGTGTCAGGTCAGCTTTAGGTTTATCTCGGCGTTTATCATGATTACTATTGCGACAAAATCAGTAGGGTACATTTCCCTTACAGGAGGAATAAAACTAAATTCTATCTTAAACTAACTTGTCTCACAATGATCTAGCAAAGGTGTTTTCAATATTCAAATTCAGGAGAACACCGATCCAATCAGAGCAGAGCTGATTTACATATCGGCTATTAATGAGAAATCCAGTCGTCTCATCTGCCATCCATTTTGGACCAACTAGAATATATCCTGAGCACTTCCAACCCAAATTATCTTGCAAACCCAAAAAAAGGACACGAGTATAAAAAATGTAAAATAAAATGTATGTGGCATTGAACATATAAAAGGTTTAATCCATTCCGTGACCAAGCTTAAAACTCAATTTACTCGAATGTCAGATCAACTTGCCTCATTGAAAGGTATTGAAATGCCAATAGTCCATTACAGCCCCTTAATAACACCACCATTTTTGGTGCCACTTGGATTTAATAAAGACAAATATGACTGTATTGTTAGAAACGTAATGAAACATAATGAGAATGCATGTTTTATAAAGTAATAAAGACTTAGTACCTAGTGTCATTGCTACTGTAGTACTGCGGCGGATGTGTGCGTGTCTGGGAGTGAGTTGTGGCCAACAGCAGCTCCATGCTTACCACCACACCACAAATTGAAATGAATACCTAAAAAGTCAAATCAACAGTGTATATCACACACACACACACATACACACACACACACACACACACATAACAGGTGTTAATCATGCCAGCCTCACATATGTGGCAACAACCCTGTCACACCCAACTTGAGAGGTATAGCGGATCTAAACTATACCGGGTTGTCACACTCACACAGGATGTGTTGAGTACACACGTTTGCACACGCACACACACACACACACACAAACACATGTTCCGATCCGTCTTCTCCCGCATTTTTGAGCACACAGTGAACTGGGTTAGTCCTCACAGCAGCATCACACCCTGAGTTTGGGTGTCTCAGCGAGCGGGCATCTGTGAAGTTGTGTGTGCGCGCGTGTGTGTGTTGTAGGTGTGCTTCGCAGGATTGCCAACACATCTCCTCACAGCGAGAGCCCTATAGGAACAGAGACATCTGTGGAGTGAAAGGACGCCAGCTTGCATGGTCGTCTCAGGAGAGGAAGCGGAAGAGAGGGAAAAAGGAGGAAGGCGAGAGAGGGCAGGAGAGGAGTGTCCTATTTAGTTTAGCTAGAGATTAATATGTCAATTAAAAAAATGATACAATATACTAATTCTTAAAACTTCTGTGTTATTTCATTTCCTATAGTATATTTTAAAAGTTGGATGCGTTACTAGTTAAGACTCAATATGAAAACTTTAAACGATGAACAAAAAGCAATGCATCAGTTTAGTTTGACAACTTAACATGACATGACAAATAAGTCCAAATTTTAAATAAAAAACAATTCACATGTGAGCGCATTAAGATGTCCCTGTATTTAGGTCATCTTATTATTGACATGACATTTTGTATAAATTAGATTGTTTTTATGTCAAATCTTGCTTGCGTTGATTTTCTCCCACATTCCAAAAACATGCATGTTAGGCTCGTTGACGATTGAATCGCCCACAGGTGTGAATTTCTGGGCAAATGGTTTTCTGTCTACTGGTGACCCAATGAGGATAAGCGTTACCGAAAATGAATCCACAAGCTTTAAAATCAGATTATGATCAGATGTCAAAGTAAATCATATACTGTAAGACAAATTAGTTACAGAGGACAAATTTAAGGCATCATAAAACATGTATTTACTGTACAGTAGAATTAGAATTTTTACTTTTACATTCTCAACGGTCATAAGAGTGTAAGAAGTTCACCACTTTAAAAGGAAAAACTATAAAACAACCTCAACTTGGATGAAAAGTGATGTGGCGCACCTAAACCCACTTTTTAACATTCTTAATTATTACACAAGTTTAAAAAGACATTAGATACTGTTAAGTGTAAAATAATAATAATAATAATAATAATGTGTGTGGGAAAAGGGCAAGGGAGACTGCATAAAGAGTCATTTTGTCAACTTGGGCATAATGTACTCAGCAGCCAGTGCACACGTACCACTTGACCACGCCCACTTCCTGTCCTGTAGTTATTGTCACATCTTTCCCCCTACACCATGACTGTTACCATTTGTTTTGTTTTTCTAAAACCTGTCCTGTTCAGCTGCTTGATCATGCAGTATGGTGGCTCTGCAATGCCTTTTTCTGCCAGTACACTTATTCTGTGATGGCTATTTATTGGAAATGCAGGAGGACAGAACAAGGTTTGAGAGGGGACCGAGAGAGAGAGAAAAGTGCAAACACAGGAAAATCAGACATTTCTGTGGTGGCCTGAAATAAGTGCCACAAAAAAAAGACAAATTCCACATTGAGATAATCACTGAATTGAAGTCTCACTTCAGACTCTGGAGTTGAACACAATATTTTCTTCTAAACTTTTTGTCGACTTTGGAATTGTTCAATTAGCAAACTGTAGTTGCTCCACCAGTGTCCTTTAAAAGTAGATTCTTAGTTTCACCTATTTCAATGAGCCACTCTGTGATGTGTACAAAATGAAATGCAGCGTTGCAAAAACTAGTTGCCAAGGACTTACTAAAACTCGACCCGTGTACAAGTATCACAGCCTCGGCAGTTCATCCATAAAGCTGCAAGGCCGAGCCCCCGGGATGACAATACTGTACAAGCAAATGTCCTCATTGTGTGCTCAAGTGAGCGCTCAGGAGCAGATGTGCCCCGCGAGGCACCTTGGGAGTATATGAGCCAGGCAACGGGACACAGGTGCACCTGCTCTCTGCTCTCCACAAAAGGTCAACCAATGTCAGATGACCGCGTAACCTCACAGTGCATTTTTGTGTGGGGAGAAATAACCGCACCAGCGTGAAAAGGTGCATGACAGTGAATCGAAAAGGAGAACCTGCAGCCCATTCTTGCAAAACTCCGCTATGAAGCTCCTTTTTTCAAATCTCAACAGCCATCACCGCCACACGTGGCTCCGCCGCGGTTGCCAAAGTGCATTTCCAGCCATGTGAGCAGGTATACAACAGAAAACACGTGCAGCCGGACCACTGCCAGGACAGACAGAAGGGCCGCGGTGATGTTTCACTACATAGATTATGCAGATTGTGTGATCAGATAGCGAGAGAGCGAAGTGGTAGGTAGCTGGTAAAGAACGGGTGAAAAGGAAGTGATGAGGGATGAAGGGAGTGAGCGACCAAGGAGGGAGGGCTGCGTGCAGGCTACAGCTGGCAGAGGGATTCCCACAGCCAACTGTCAGTGTAGAGGAGCTCCTTAACAAGCACACAGGCCTCTCAGAAAGGAGCTTTAAAGTGGCCACATGGCCTGGCCGACACTGCAGAGCCGAGCCCAGCAGCAGGCAGGCTTTACTGGGACCCACGCACACACAAATAACACACGAAAACACACACACACACACACATATGGCTGCTTGTACACAAGCACTGGTGCACACAAGCTCAAACAAGACTCAGTCGGCCAGCTGTTGACAGGGACAAGAGTGTCCAGAGCCATAAATCGGTGTATGTGTGTGCACGTCTGTATGTCTGTGAGACTAGAGAAGGAGGAGCAAGAGAGCTAAAAGCCTCTTGTAGAAGGACTGTACCCTATGTGGCACTTGCAGATTACTTGAAGGCATGAATCAGATTTTTTTTTCTGACAGTTACCGATACACATGGTGGAGCCTTTAAGGTTGAACGCAATCCGTTCTGCAATGCTCGCTTAATCCAATCATAGCAATTGCTCCATTCGGGTCCTGAATGGGCTGAAGCTTGTGCCAGCTGATTTTGGGCAAAAAGGTGGGGTACAGCCAATTGCAGGGTACTTGTAGACAAATGACCATTTACACTCACATTCACACCTATGGACAATTTGCACACCGAGCGACGCAGCCAAACCCGACGAACTGTCGCGCAGCGTTCGTGGTTTGGCAACTATTTTCATGAGTGGCCGATCGGTCTGCCAGTGGTTTTGCCGCGGTTCTAAATTTGAATCGCCAGCGCACACCATCACGTCACAGATTACAGCCAATCAAAATGCACACAAGTGTTCACTCACGCTAAAAAAAAAATACATTCCGTTTTAAGCAAGCAAGCTACATGAACAACCGCCCCGACACCTCCTAGCCATATAGAGTATATAATTATTGTTTTACATCAATACTTAACAATATTCATAATGTATAATGTTCCTGTGGATGAAAAAGCAACGCTTGTGACCAAAATACATTCGAGCAATATGTACCTCGATGGGTACATTCATGAATGGGAGCAAGCAAGCAGATATCGCTCAATGTGCAAGGTTGCGTCGGCAACTGTCATTTTTATGCGATGGAGGAGGGGGCTCGCGGCAGAGACGCCATCACCCACCCTTGCACTGTGTTTGACTTGTCAAGCATTTTTTTGTGTGTGTGTCTGCATCTTTATACAGTATGTGGTTTACACCAAAACTGGAAAACCTACTTATAACATACATTTTCTGTCTGGCAGCATGCAAGTTTCATTTCTGTGCATGTGAGTGCAGGGACCAATCCCTTCCCTCTCTGAAGCACTTTTTGCACATAGGCCACTCAATTAGGGACACATCCCCAACTACATTACACTGCAACAAAGTAAAGGTTGTTCCTCATATTTTAGTGACATTCATTGTTAAATTAAATTCAATAATTAAATAAAACATTGATCTTAATATGATTGTGTGCATTTAATCAAATTTTATGAATTTAATTAATTCATTTTAAAAATTAATAACATATTGGCGTGACAAAATTCACGGTGTTCCAAAGAACTAGACGTAATAACAGAGCCAATTCTCGCTGAAATGATCTCAAATTTTAACAAGATGTGTAAAGTTTAATATTAAACTGATGTTTAATGTTAGTTTAATGTAGAATGACATTCACTGTAAAAAGGCGTTCACTACTTTAAATGGAAACCCAATCACTCTGAGAAGAACGACATTTACTGGCAATTAAAAGGCATATTGTGTGTTAGTATATGCTTCGACACAGTCATGCAAGAATGTGCAGTGTGCATTTTCGAGGGAATGTTGTTGGAGAAAATGGAGCCTGGTTAATTTTGGTTTTAAAATGTAGTTAGTCAGATATTCATATTTCAAAGAATGTCCGTTTTTTAGAACAGTCGGTATTAGAAACAGCTCTCAATGTAACTCACTGTAAACTACAAAAACAATAACAAACAACGCTGTTAAAGTCTCTAACAGTGTCAAAGTAAACATTATTAAGGTGGATTTGTTTTATGTTGTGTTAGATGTCAATGTGCAGGTGTACCTAATGAGTGAAGTACATCTCCCGTGACAAAAGGTCTCTTCTTTTTCCCACCATCACTATGTCGGACCACCGCTGCACTAATGTGGCGGCATTAGCATTTCAAGGAGCCTCCATTAAGAAGGGCAAGAAAAGCTGCTCTCGGCAGGGGGAAATCCATTTTGTCCCGGGCTCCAACATCTGCTCCAGCCGTCCCGGGGCCAGGACGCTGGGATAAAGCCGAAGAGCCCTCTGATTTACTGTAATGACACAGATACACAGACAGATAGACAGACAGTCGGGCAGAATGGGTGACCATATGCGGAAGCGCGGGAGGAAAAAGGGGAAGAGACAAAAACAACTTATGTCTCGCTGTCTGTCATTTTTTTTTGTGTGTATGTGATGCCTTCTCTGAGCGCTTATGTCAGCGGTGGGAAAGGCGGCGCACCAGAATATGTTCTGTGTGAAAGTCCACAGAAGTGCAGATAATAATAGAAGAAGGTCGTAAAAATAGCACATCATCATCATCATCATAACACACTGCTGGAAGGGATAAGAGTGTGAGAACTTTGCAGGATGTTCTTCATTTGGGATCCAACCAAAAAGGAGAAGGAGTCAAAGAGTCAAATAGGCGGGACACTCGGACTTGATGGCCCTCAATCTGCCCTGTTTACATGATAGCATTTGGAGCCTCAAAATGCAAACATTTGAAAATGGCTCACAGAGTGGATAGTTTTCACACTGTTATTAGATTTCACTTGAAAACTGAGGATAGAGTACATGTCTTTGCTCAGTTTCAGATTTGGGTTTGCATTTATCCCAGCGAGATGCGCGAGCCACACAAAAACCAGAGAACTGTCGATGTGTGAAAACAAGCAATTGGGAAGCCGTCGGGGTTGTCAATTGCCTTAAACCTACTATGCATCCAAGACAGCAGCCGCTTCTACACTGCCTCTAAAAGCCAAAATTTTTTTCTGGTTTTTTTCCATGTCACTGTTTTGTATGAATGGTGGGCTGATTTTTGTTTACTATTATTGGTACTATCAGAACCATAACAGAAGCAGACACACGGAAGGGAATTCAGCAATGCTGTGACTAAGGGGTTAAGTTGGAGATCAAAAATGTGTCTCTGTCTTTAGAGCATTTTATGCAGTTGTCAAACATTTATCTGATTGCGATATGCCATATAGCTGCATGACAGAAGTTGCAGCATTATTGCGCTATGCTGGGTTCTGCGTAAAATTGTCAATTCATCCTTTTGTAGATATTTTTATCAACTCAACAACCCACCTTGGGAACGTCAGAGCCATTACAGATGCAGGATGACACCTGTATGAAATGTTCTAACCCTAAACTGACAGCTATTGTCTTGTGTTGAAAGCAATTGTCACTGTCACACAGATAAGTGCTATATTGTGCACAGTTGAGAGCCACATGGGCACCAGCCAAACTGTTGAAGCCAGGATTCTTTTTAAATTATAGGGGTTTTCGCTCAATAAAATGCAGAATTTTGTAAAGTTTATGTTGCATGTGTTTTCAAGCGTTATTGACTGATATTTGTGCTATTACTACAATCAGTAAACAACTATAACAATTAGAGACCGCTCATTTCCTGATAAATCAGCAAACCTGCACATATAGCAAGGGATCAAGTAATTATTTTCCACACTGTATTTTATACATCACATCAATCATACCCAGCTTAGGTGGATCTATGTAAAAGGCAACGTGGGATAAATGGCGGGTCTTCTGTTTCAGCCCCGATGCAGCAATTCTGCAGGATCTGAGTGAAAGAGGGTAGTGGAAGTCCACTGGAAGAGTTGCGTTACATAATGAGCCTTGTAATGACACAGCGTGTGACCAAAGTGATAGTTTGTAACCTTGTGGCGCCACAGTGTTGATATTTTCATGTGTCAGATTGGCGACAGAGCACATGGTGATAGCACAGTTCCACGAGACGAACACAGCCGCAAATGCGGTAAAAAGAAAAAAAAAAAAACATTTAACAAGCAGTGGGGATGGCCTGACGCACAACACAACGCCACGGTGATGTATTGCCACACAGTGAAGCAACAAACAAAAGCTGATAAACGCAGTAGTTTTTCTTGTCTTCTCATAGCAGCTTATCTGAGCGCTTGGCTCGATAAGTCATTGCAGTTCATCTTCATTTGAAATATAAAGTAAGCGTCTGCGCGGGTTTCAACAGATGATGTGCTGGGAAGAGCCTTTCAAAGTAATAAGTCACAAGATGAGCGATAAGGTAGCTGAAATGTTTAAGGTGAATGGAAAAGTTTTGTTTGGAGGCCCTTGGAAACACAGTCCAGAACAGCGGTCTACAATCTTTTTTGCACAACAGACCAGATTCATGTGAAGCGATGTTTTGATGGACAAGCATAGAAATCAATAGGAAACATCCATCCATCTATTTTTTGTACTGCTTTATCCTCACTAGGGTCACGGGCGTGCTGCTATCTTCGGGCGAGAGGCGGGGTGCACCCTGAACTGGTCGTCAGCCAATCGCAGGGCACACAGAAACAAACAACCATTCCCGCACGCATTCACACCTCCGGGCAATTTAGAGTCTTCAGTCAACCTAGCATGCATGTTTTTAGGATGTGGGAGGAAACCGGAGTGCCCGGAGAAAACCCACGCAAGCACGGAGAGAACATGCAAACTCCACACAGACGGGGCCGGGATTTGAACCCCGGTCCTAAGAACTGCGAGGCAGATGTGCTAACCAGTCGTACACCGTGCCGCCTGCAGAAAGTCCTGCTTCACAAAGATAAGATGTCGGAAATGCTAACATGATTTTCAGTGCTTTTGTGCTTCTTTTCCCCACTGTCTCATTCGCGAGCCTGTGGCCAAATATTATGTTGAGCCGGGTTGGTGCATGACAATCAACTTCAGTGATAAACTATTTACTTATATTAAGTCTGCTACTGATGTTGTCGCCTTTCCCCTTCTCTGAAGAAGCTCTCTGAAGACGTTTGTTTTTTGCAACTATGTCATGTGACTGAGACAAGTGGTGTGTGCAGCGGCACAGGCACTTGATTTTCAAAATTAAACATCTTTCCTAATCTTATGATCAATAAATCTTTTTTTCAAGAAAAGGTACTTTTATTTTAAGCATCTCAGTACACGATAAATAGTAGTTTCACTCAACTGCAGATAGGGTAGGAATCCATTAGAAAACTATATTTTTGGAATAACCAATGTTATATTACAACAATTTAAATAAAAATAAAACGGTAGCTCCCCGAATCATAACCACAGAAGTACACAACATTGTGGAGCGATCACAGCTATCATTTGTTAACGGCACCGTCTCCACATACACTGTTAGACATTTCTCTAAACTCTTCTGTTATTTATCACATACTATCGCGCAAAATACTGTAAAGTCATTATTCAGTGATTACAGTATGATAGTTTCCACTGCATCATGGTAATTTGGTTGACATCACACACTATAAAAAGGTAAAGCTACTGTATTTTTTTAAATTAATGCTTTTTACTGTATATAAAAAATACAGTGAGATATATGTCATATATATATATATATATATATATATATATATATATATATATATATATATATATATATATATATATATATATATATGTTGTCGCTTATGTTGTCATATATATATATATATGATTTTAATGCATACTTGGGCAAACTCTGGTACGTGGGCCACATTCAGCCCACCTCAAACTCTAACTGGCCCTCGCAATGTTCATATGAAGTCAAAATAAAAGGTCAAATATGTGCTGCTTTTTTTTTGATGTGCCTGCTTGTGGACGGAACAAGCGAGGCAGCAAACGAGCGCTACAACTTATGGCGGCAGCGTTGCCAACTTAGCGACATTTTCGCAACAGTGTTGCCAGTAAGTTACTGTAAAAACTCTGAAATGTCAACCAGTGTAACTTAAGATAGTTTTTAATGCTGCACAGGCAGCTTGCTTACAACATGCAGTAAGACGCCACATTTTAATTTGTTTATGAGACTCTTTACATCCATCAGTGGGTACTGCTATTTTGGTTAGCAACAGAGTTCAAATGGGCTCAACAGTTAACTCTTTGATGCCCTTGTGTGAACAATAGTGTATACGAACTGAGACAAATATACTTCCTATGTTTTTTCACTGATGTGAAAAGGGAGATGTTTATTGGAGGGAGGCGTTTATTTTTCTTAAGTAGAGACACCCTGTGACTAATTCGGTTCTAGTCATTCCCAAAGTGCTTTCAATCCAAACTCAATCATGCCTTCCTTTAAATACTATATGCCAGCTCGAAGAGGAAAAGGCCATACCCAAACTGGTCCCACAAAGTTGGAAGCATACAGTTGGCCAAAAGCTCGCAGGAAGATGAAGAATTAAGATGAAAGGGAACAACTGGAACACAATAAAAGTCAACACAACAAAACACTGGCGGGTCCACAAAGCCTGACTGATGGATGTCTTCAGTGTGTGGTCCAGACCTTCGTCATGCAGACCACTTGGCCCTCTCTGTTTACCACTGACCGACTACTCTCTCTCTCTCACACACACTCACGCACACACACACGCACACACACACACACACACACCACAGGTCTGCATCACTAACAATTATCTCTGGTGTGAGCTCACGCTTAAGGCACCTCAGAGTCTGGGCCTGTCACACACCCCCAACATGTGTGTACAACTGCAACTTGGGCTGCACTGCATCTGAGTGCAAAAAGCATGACGACCACTGTAAAATACTGTAAATACAGTAGAACATCTCCAGTATAAAGCGACATGCCGCCGAGGTTGTACAATTCCAGATACAACCCCAATTTTTAGGATGACAGTTCAAAAAAAAATTCATCCTTCAATGTTCCACTATTACACAAACAGCCGAGAAACATGAATAATGACCCCAAAAAAGTCATGATTATGTTAAAAAGTCTGCGATTGGCTGGCAACCAGTTCAGGGTGTACCCCGCCTCCTGCCCGATGACAGCTGGGATAGGCTCCAGCACGCCCGCGACCCCAGTGAGGAGAAGTGGCTCAGAAAATGGATGGATGGATGGATGGATGTTAAAAAGTGTTGCAATTTTATAGAAGTAACAATGCACATTAATCAGAATTAAATCAGAATATTTCAAGCTTATGTACAGTTAGTATGCTATTGAATTTTGTATTTCTAAATATAACTTAGCATGATCTTCCATACTAATAAGGCCACACACTGATCATCTGATATCGATCCTTATTTTTTTACAATATCATAACTTTTTTTTAAGTGAAATTGTCACTCCATTCAAGCATCAATGCAGTTCAATGTGTTCCACTATTAAATATTATTATTAACTAGTATTACTATCAATGCTGAATTATTATTACTATTATTAACTGCTAATGCTTTATTTAGTATTTCTTTAATCTGAGTCTATTGTAGTATTTCTGTAATGTGATTGTGCAGTCATTATACTACTTCCTTTAAGACAGAGAGAAGACCGTGAAGGTAAAAAAAATAAAATAACAAAAAAAAATAACAAAAAAAAGGAGCAGAAGGCTAGCTTACTAGCGATACTTAAAAAAAGGAGGGCTTGACGTCATCGTCTTTCTGCTGGCGGAGCATGTCCAGTGTACACGCACCCGCGCACACGCGCACACGCACACAGCCAGATGGAGAGCAGCGCTAAAGCTTAGTTTAATGACAAAAGGACCCTCAATCTGGACACGGATTTATCACTCACTTTAAAGTCCATCTGCGACAAGTTTGGACTGTAAACACAACTGCTCAGTCTCGTTGCCTTCTTGGGCTTTCGTGTTGGAGGAATGTAGCAACTCCTTAGCGCGCGCACACACACACACACACACACACATTCCTGCACAGGCCCCTCATTTAAGGGTGAAGGCATGTTACAAAATTGAGAGGACACAATGATGATGTGATGCCGTGTGAGGCAGAATGAGAGCACAGGACTTTACGCTAGTGTCCATGAGCCTGGCATCACATGAGGCTGGGTGGGTGAGGGGGATTTCTTTTTTTGGGGGGGGGGGGGGGGGGGGGGGGGGGGAAGAAGAGTGACAGCGCAGAGATAGACTAGCTACCTATTTATAGCCCGGGCCATCTGCAGAGCTCGCTCTTGTCTTTGGTCATCCTGCTCACAAAGGCTTGGAGGCAGATTCCAGCAGCCCAGGCGCTCCACCATCCATTCACTATTCATTCCCGAGCCGGCAGCACCATATGGATCCGGCCCCACTGCTGGGCCCTGGCCGGCCCGCTTCTCCCACTCCAGCTCCCTTTCTGCGGATTGACATGGTAATGAAGGCTGGATGGCTCGCTTTTCTTCTTTTCCTGCCCTCTTTCTTCTGACGTCTTCCCCTCTTCTCCGCTCAAAGGAGCCGCCATTGAACATGACCGGACCCCCGCCCCCCCTGTCCTCCTTCTTCTCCCCCTTCCTCTCCCCCCTCCTCCTCTTCTTAGTGGTCCAGGCCATCTCCTCTCACATATCCTCCCAACTAGAATGGGCCTCAGTAGAGTGCAGACCTCCAGCAAGGCTCAACAATCCTCATGTAAATGTGCAGCACTATCAATCCATCGATCCTTTTTCTACAGTGCTTGTCCTCCTTAGTGTCACGGGTGACTTTAGGAAAGAGGCGGGGTACGCCCTGGGCTGGTCGCCAGTCAATCGCAATACATATGAGGTATGTCAGAAAAGTTCCAGGAGTGGTGTCACAAAGATATACAATGAACCACCACAAATCTGCAGATTCAACTATTTGCTGATTTTTTTCCCCCAAATTTTTAAGAAAATTCTTTTTGGGGAAATGTAGGAAATGCTTGTCATCTGTATATCCCATCTCTTCAAGAATATTTTTTTTTCCCTCTCAATGCAATTATAACACTGGTCAACAATAAATTTATTGTATAGGATTTTATTTTTCTGATTTAGAACAATTTGGATGTTCTGAATCCGAATATCACATTGGTTTTACTTTTTGAACTATGGCCACGTTTTTGCTAACATGTACATGTCGTAAAAAAAAAAAAAAAAACAAGTTCATGCCCTGATTTTTTTATTTATTAATTAATTTATTTTTTTTGTAATACTTTACGCAGCAGAACACATACTGTCCCTCCTCCAAGGAAAATAAGTTCAACATTTTGGCCCATTTTGGATCAGCACCAAACTTCAAAGATGCCAACTTCCTGTATAAGTATGAATTTTGTCATTAAGATTCAAGCAATATTTTTTATTAAATTAAAATGTGCTATCTTGCAAAGTTAATATAATAACAAAAAGCAATTTCTGGATATGCGCCTGTATCCCGATCTGGCCCAGAAAGCTAATGCAGTCTTCTTTAGCCCATGTGGACCCTTTCTTATTTTCGAGTTTGTGTGTAATCTTGCTAAAAAAAAAAAATTTTTAAACACACACACACACACACACATCAAATCCCACTCAATAGAACACATACCTCCCAAAGGCAAAACAAAGTAGTCTTATTTTGGATCAGCACTGAACTTCAAGATGCCAACTTTGTGCATGTGCACGAGTTCTGTCATTCAGATTCAAGCAATATTTATGAATAAATGACAGTGTCTGATCTTGCAAAGTTAACAAAATGCGAAAGCAATTCACTTTTGTACAGACCTGCACCAAAATATCCCTTCATTGGTATTTGGGCTATGCAAACCCTTTAATTTTTCTCTCTCGTCTTTTTTTAGTAACCCTGCTAACAAACAAACTCCAGTGGCACTTAACAGAACACACACACAGTACCTCCCCCAAGGGCCAACATTTTTGTTTTGCTTTAGGCCCAAACTTCAAAGACGCCAGGCAACAGTATATGCAGAATGTTGTCATTTAAATAGATGCATTAATCACTAATAAATCATATGATAACGAGTTCTTCCTTAACCTTGAGGGGCCTTTCTTGCGGCAGTTTTTTGGTTGTTTTAAATACTAATTCTCTTTGTATTATGTGTAGTTTGACAGTAAACTTCAATTGAGAGTAGCATTAAATAGCTTGAAGCCTCTTTTTTTTTTTAAGACGAAGAATTGTTCACTACTTTCCAAAGTGCTGCTTATTGTGAAGTGAGATGAGTTCACTGCTACCATACAGCGCTCGTACCTCAAGTTTGCATTCACAAATCAAGGCAAAAAAAATTAAATAAAAATCGGCCAAATGACGACTCGTATCTTGAAAAACCCGTAAAATCGGGTCACTCGTATCTCAAGGTACCACTATGTTTTTTACTGTTCTCCCGGCATTCAACAAAGGGCTGAAAATTGTATCAGCAATTATGGCTCTCCTTTCCCACACGCGAGGGCATTATATTAAGTATATGTATTCAGTATATAACAAAAAAAAGAGTGCTATAATTTGCACATGTTCACAATATAGCAGGTATTTACATGACAGACAAGTGTATACATTCCATAAAATATTCTCAATGTAGCGGGGCCATGTTTGGTGAACCGCGAAATAGAGGAACACTGTACCTGAGTTTTGTCATTTAGATTCATGCAATTTCCACTGGGAGATTTAACACAGTAATACAGAAATAATCGTGTAATCCTGCTATCTGACAAACAGACACACTTCAGGGCCATAAACAATCAAGTGAAAAATGGAAAGTACGACGGTAACTGAGCCTGCTTTCTTGTGCCACATGACGATGTATTCTTACACAGCTGCACAAGCTAGACGTGCGACGTTCGTAACTTCGTAGGTCGGGACAGTTGGAAAGTGAGATCCCGACGTAGAGTATGTACCACCCTCGTGCACGCTACATGCACTCATTCACGAGTCCAAGTGTCGTGTTGTGTTAGTCAGCACGCACTCAGCTGCACCGCATCCTCTTTTTCCCACTCATATCCTCTTTCGAGCTTGACCATCGCTCTTGAATGAAGGCCAACTGGCAATAAAGCGGAAATGGAATCAGAGGGGGTGGCTTGGTCGTTGGTGGGGGGTGTTAAACGGGGATTCCACACAAGGAAGCTGTTTATGATCCCACAAAGCGCAGCCCCCGTCGCGAAGGAAGACAAGTGTGAAACGGATCTCAAACAAGAGCTTCTGTCAGCCTCCCTCTGTCACACTTTGTCTTATCACTTAAGATGATGGAAAAAAAAAAACACTTCTGAATAAAATACACAGTTCAAAGATTATAACTTCCCAAAAGCCATATACTTTACATACAGTGCATATATAACTTATGTTGAACTCATTGTCCTCTGTAAAAGGCATTTGGTTCAAATTTGTTACTTCTGTTTTGCATTATTTTGGTTTTGTCCGTCTCCTCATTTTTCGATTGCTAGAGTACTGCATGTCTGCTTTGGTTTTATTTAAGACCTTGTTTTCCTTGGCAAAGCAGGGTCAATTGATCATTAAAGTCAAATAAAACCTCATGTCACTTACATGACGCTCCATTAGATGTGGTCCGCGAGTCAAAATAACTCCAGCATGCGGGTATATGTCATGAAAAGCAGACACGGCCTTTAAACGACGCGTTAAAGTAGTTTTGATTTTACCCTCTCAGAAATAGGAGTGCAGTGTAAGTCCTTTTCTGTCTCTCGGGGTACAATCCGCTCGATTGTACAATTATGTAATTTTATTTCTTTTTGTGATGTTACGGACAAAGGCTGGATTTACACTACATGGATCAAGTAACACAATTCCATTTTTTTTTTGTGGCACAACTGGGATATAAATCATCACATCATAACTAGAAAAAAATACATGAAATTGTATATCTTCAGATGGGAATCAGGCCTCTTCCAAAAGTGAAAAAAAAAAAAAGTCTGATACGCATCAGATATGTTCCGATGCGAGTGCGGCGTGAACGCACGGATCGGATGTACCCGTCAAAGCGAGCTTGGCGTCACCCAAATACCGTGAATGTTGACTTAGACACATCCGTGTCTGCTTAAACCAAAAATGAACACATTAAAAAACACGCTGTGAATCTTAAACCACAGCAGAAGCATAGATGATTAAATATGATGTAGATAGAGAGACGTGTCCGTCATTAAATAGGCAAAATAATTGCAAACAACCACTGGAATAATGTGGAACTTACCCTCATTTAAATCAAAGGTCCTGAGCACTTGTATACTGTTCAATGATGAGCCATAATAACAAGTTTAAATAACAAGTGTTATTATAATTCAGTGCAATTCAGTTGTGTATTTAAAACTCACGGTTCTTAAAAATTGCTGTTAAAATTCTGTATGATTTTTGATACAGTGCAAGTGGGAATAAAAGTTAGAATCTCTAAATAGCCTATGGCCCATTGAGAAATGCATGTAAAAAAAAAATAAAAAATACAAAAATACAAAAACAGATTAATGGCAAAAGAAAAACTAAATTAATAATTGATAAAACAAATGCAAATCTCAAAATAAATACATGCTTAATCATTCAATCAATTTTATGTGCTTCAGAAGAGTGTATTTTTTACAAACAAATATTCTTTGTGTGACAAAAATGTACCATTACACAGTATCATGTCCTGGTTTACATTATACATAAAACATACAGTAAGCGCCATAAAGACTTTAATGTAGTTCAATGAAGTTGAAAATGGGCATGAACGTTCTGGGACTGTTGGAATTCTTAATACTGCATAAGCATGAGTAAACGTTACAACTATGAAACGTTGTCGTCTTTACGTGATCAGAACGAATATCTTGCCTCTGCATTCAAAGCGGTTGCAGGAAACTTCACGTGTTGCAGTCCATAAAGTTAGCACAGTATGCAGTTTGTTACTTTGCCCATTGTTTTATTACATTGTATTCACGAATTGAGGTGATTTTGAAGTACCAATCACGATCAGCCGGAGGAGGAGGGGGCCTGCCGAGATGGAACTTCTTTGGTCATTTGATTTGTTGTGATTTTAATTTGGAATTGCTTTACGTATGAACCTGTTAGCTTTTCCATTTTAGTTCTCAAGTTATTGTAAACATGCAGCTTCCCCAATTGAAAAAAATGAATTCATCCACAAAAGATTTCATCCGGATTCCACTCAATAACCAAGCAACTTTTATCTTTTTTTTTTTCACCTTTTATTTTGGCATTTAGTAGTTTAGTTTGAAATTTCATCAAAAACGTGCAGTCCTCTATCAGTTTGTCACTGGCCAAGGTGCATTGAGTGCCACGTGTATTTGGCACAAGCCGCAGACGCATTGCCAAACAAATAATTACTCACCCACATACGTCAACAACTTTACAGAGAAATCAGGTATGTGCAGATTATTAGAGGTAAACAATGTTAGCGAACACTAATCTGTGCATTCAACAAAACTGAGTGCAGCTCTGCTTACCTTTTTGCTCTGACAAGACAGTGTAGTGGCAGAGGAGGATGACTAAAAAAGAAACCGTAGTCAACTTGGTTGCTTCATTTCACACTTGATGGGTTGGCAGGCACTTGGGACTCAACTACAGTAGTCGTTTTTTTTTCAAGTTATGAGCTATCACTTTTTGTTGTGTTGTGAGGCAAAATGTAAGCTACAAGCAAGATTCAGATACACCCCTGCTTGAGTGAAGATTTTTTTTTTTTTAAATAAGGGGGACGGGGGGGACGGGACAATTAAGGTACTGTAATGTGCTCATGTTGAGAGCCACAGTTACGAGTGCACTTGAACGGGACAGTCAAATACAAATTAAGGGTACTCACAAGGAGCTGCTGTAGACCACAACTCATGCCCAGATGCTCACACCCAGACTGACTCCAGCCCCTCATATCACTCGCTAGGCCACACCTCTTAAAAGGCACACATTCAACACAAGAATACCACAGTATGTACAGTAATTACACTTATAAAGCCAGTTTAGTTCTTGACATTGTCTTTTATTATGTATTAGTATGTTTTCATACAATAAAGTCAGAATTTCCTTAATTCAAAACAATTTTGTTTTTGGGGGGGCTGAGTAATAGCATTTCAATTCATTTCAAAGGAGCAAATTAATTTGATATAGAAGTCAATTTTCCATGATATGTCCCCTGTAAATTTTGCACAAATTGCCGTGAGAACAGCCGTACGTAATGGGGTCACGGTGATCTCTCAATAAGAGTATCATTGGTGGGCTGCAGCGGAGCAGTCACCTTGGGATCGGTGCGGAAGCCTGAGGCGGAGGCCAGCCTAGTTAAGCATGCATGCTGTGCTGGGCCTAAACCTAATTAGGTGCCATCCCAATGTCAACACTGCTGATAGAAGACAAGCCTTCTCTTCCTCCAGCCACGCTGTGAAAGGACTCCAAAGAGCCGCCTTGCGCGGCCCCGGCCATCTGCAAGCTTTCGCTGCACCAACACATAACGTGGTGCGCGCGTGTGTGTTTGCTAGGCCGTACGCATGTGTGTTTTCATGCTTTCCAAATGCAACGAAGTACCTACAGGTTATGTGCTCACTTCCAGTCATCTCCATTGGAAAATGTTTGATTATTAGCTGACTTTTCCATCAAAATGAATGAATGCTGAATGAAGGAATGAATCGACTAATACATTGCCTGTTTGAATTAGAATTGGTATGTAAACAGTCTTCTTCACCATGCTGTTCACATTTTGACATCGTGAGACCAAGACGACACCTCACAATTGATCAACAGTACCTCGCTATTGCGAGGCTTCAAACAGGATGTTCACAGAGGGAAGTGGCCACTGAGTTTAAAGTGTCGCAGAGTGTCATCAGATGCTTGCAACGGAGATACAGAGACTGGATTGGTCACAGAAAGGCACTGAAGTGGACGTGCTTGGAAATACATTAGCATAGTCGAGACATGGATCAAACACTTTGTGAATTTGGCCATTTACGGTGGCTCCTTGTTCACCGTGATGAAACCTTTCCCACACCCCGCAATTCAGCACGTTTCAGTCCCGTCAACTTATGCCATTGTCCACAAACCAGGCTACTAACTAACAAATGCAAATGAGGAATTTGAGGACTATATTTGCTCTTTTATACCGTTTGAGTTATGATGGAACCATTCCCCTAACCCCAGACTACAAATGGGCCTCGTTTGTCATCGCATGGCAATCTCCATCAATCAGGAACTAACCTGACAATCAACAAATGGAAAAGCGACCTCAAATACAATTTTCACCATTTTTTTTCACTTTTGTTCGAGGAATGTTGTTCTTTCATCGTGACGAAACATGGAAGTGATTTTTTTTCTCATTGCCACTTGAGACCCCGTTTAGTGAATATGGGAGGAGCCCATCTTGTACCATCCTCTGTGAACCAGGAAGTTTGTCTTGATGAAACAAGTAATTGGATTTTTCTTATTTGCCATTGTAGCGCCCATTTGATTCAAAATGACTCACCCTAACCCTAAATCCGATCCTCCATCCTCCTCCATGAACCAGGAAGTAGCTTGCAGACAAACAAATGCAGAGACTCTCCACATTCTTCGTACACTTTTGTTAGAGGGATTCAGTTTCCGTTTTCTTTTTTAAGTTTGAGTAATACAAATGGTCGAGTCCTGTTATCTAATGTCATTCTCCGTGAACCAGAAGTAACATGCAAACTAACAAACTAGCTGAACTGGCTATCACAACTACAATGCAGCACAATTGTTCTCACTTTCTCTTCTTGTATTAGTGACTGATTTCTCTTTTGTCAATTCAGTCCCCTTTCGATTAATACTGTTCCCATTTTACGTCGACCTCATTGAACCAGAAAGTAGCCTGCTAACAGACAAACAAACACAAATGCTTTTGCTTCTTCTTACCTTTGTTACCAGCTCAGCATTGGCAGAGGTCTGCGCTCTACTAATTGACATTCTTTTATAGTTTCCACTGTTTTATTTATACTTCCTCTTCCCGCTCACGGCACAAAAATGGCACAGAATTCCCAATTCAGGTCGACCGAATACGGATTCGTGGTGCTCGGAGGTAAACACGTCGGCACGCACTGTTGCCTTTTTAATGTGTCATCGAAGCGTCATCTAATTCCATTTATACGGCTAAAAAGCCTCTCACAAACAGATTACCTGCTGCATAGGAGGGAGGCCCCTCTTTCACTGTGTAATTGTGGCATGGCGCCATGTCCTCCCACTGCTTCTTAGTCCATTAAAATACAGATGAGAGCCTTTTACAGCACGCGCCAACAGCAACGCCTCCCAGCTAATCCGGCAAGCAACACAAACATCACATGAATTATGTGTAATGGAGACGACTCGCTGCTGGCACAGCTGACGGAGCACGCAAACAAAACGCCCGTTTATTTTTGGTTAATGTTTGGATTTTGTTTTTGTTTTTTTTGATTGGGCTTTTCATCTAAGTAATTAGCTGGCAAATATAGAAATCCACGTGCTCCGTGGAGAGGCTGTCGTTAGGTTCGCTTCCAGCACTTCTTCTTTTTCCCTCTCGCACGCGGGGAAAACTTCCTCCGCGTTCAGCATTTTACCTTGTTTGTCTGCTAATTCCATTCCAAGTCCGCTTTCACTAGCTCCCGGGCCGCGTAAACAACGCGGCGTCGCCTCCGTGTCGCCATCTCATCTACTTAGCGAGTGCTATTTATTCATCCTTTTAATGCCCAATCTTGGCAAGGGCGAGTGAAACCCAGCACCTTAATTCCATTAGCGTGTTACTCCAATAAGTCCCAATAAAATAAAACCACACACACACACACACACACGTTCATGGAGCGTAAAAATGCAGCAGCCGTGTGGATGCTCCCTCTGGGGCTTCTTTTAATAAAGCTAATAGAAGCTAAAGGTCGGTGCTGTTTTGCTGATATCAAAATAAACGGTAGTTAACCTGCGCAGGCTTTAGTGAAGGGGTGTGGCCTATTTATGTACACTAAGCAGTACAATTGGCATGCAATTTTATGTTTCTATTGTCAAAGGTCTTGCTCTATTTGCTACCCTGTCATTGGGTAACGATACCTAAAGTGTGGAGCGAGACACACTGGATTAAGATGAAAAAAAATCTACTGAAAAAATGCTCATTTCTGACAAACAGCAAAAATGAAACGTGGGGAGGTGGGGGGGCACAAAACACACCTGAAGGAGAGATGATTCAATGAGCCACCTGACCTTTAAAATTGCATACACACATGCCTGTGCTTGTAATCTTACAAACGGGTGACTTTTATCATTATTACTCGAGGTATCCATTTATGCATTTACTTTAGCACCTGAGCTGTGAATTGTTCTTTCACGTCTCATGGTAATAGTGACAATTTAAAAAAATAATAAGAATTTTTAATCAAACAACTTTGTATGGGTGTTCCCTGGGTTCTGTTGCCTTCTTCCCAAAATGGGCATGTTATGTAAATTGAAAACTCTAAATTATCCACGGGTGTGAATGTGAGTGTGAATGGTTGTTTGTCTGTGCCCTGGGATAGGGTCACCCACCATCTTAACGAGGACCCTAATGTGGACAAATGCTATAGAAAATGGATGGATAAAATAATTCCCAAATAATATGTATATAAATTCCTGGAACATAAATGATTTATGTTTAAGAAGTATATTTACATTAACAATCAAAATTTAAATATAAACCAAATATACATACAGTATTCCCTGAAGGAATGACCATAAAACACGCAAAAGGTTTTTACTTCTCGTTTATAGCAATAATCTTTTCAAAACTGTTCAAAGGACTGTGCAAAGATGTCTGAAAACGCTTTATTATGCCAGCCCAGTCGTTACTGGTAGTAGTTATCATCGGCAGGTGAAGAATAATTGTTTTTGGCGCGGATGCACTCCTATAGTTGGGAATTGTAGTGTCAAGCTGTTACACTTTGATACTACAAATCAACACGGGAAAACCAACATTGTCTTATTATGGCAGATCTTGAAATATGTTTCTACAGATCAAAGTGCAGCGAAAAACCTTATACCAACATTAGCATTAGCTTGACAGGTATCCAAGTTGGTCTACCAATATTTTCGACCGCTCAAGCAGATTATCTGTAGTCACCACAGCCCGCCGTTGAATTTGTATATACAGTATGTAAGTAATTAAACACTTACACACTACAACATAATTGCTGTGGAGTAGTGTAGTTGTTTTGGGTGTGACATACTACTCAGATAATTCTTTTTAGTGTAAACACGGATCAATAATGTTTCCCAATTTTCCACTTACAGACATATTTTTTATTCTTTTTGGTTCTATGCCCTAAAATGTCATTGCCGTGTAAACAAATGTCTAAAACCACCAACATCAAAAACAATGTCCTCTTCTTTGTCGGATTCCCTGACAGGTTACACTGTTGACCTCCTCTCCACATACTCCACAGTGGAAACAGATCAAACAGGAGTTACCATTCCTAACAGTTCCATAATGATCCAAAATTAACTGTACCACTTGGCTTTACATAATAGGCAAACTCGATGGATTCTAATCACGTTGGATCTAATTGCATGCCACTGCTCACTTTCTCACCCTCCTCCCGGTCCCAATGTGCTCCTTAAAGACTCTTCATTTCAAAAGTGACTCTGCTTTTGTTAGTGAAAAGGCTGACGAGGGTCCATGTTGGGGGAAACAGCAGATTAGGTGTCAAAAGCAAAGAGAGAGAGCAAGGGGGGAGAATAATGGCATGCAGGGCAGATAAGCTGAAAGACAAGACAAAGAGAAAGTAATGGGGATATTAAGCGAAGGGTAAAGGCTGTCTGTGTTGCTGCTGCTGCGCGGTCTGATCCTGAGCTGTGAGCCGATGAGATGGGTGAGGAGGAGGAGGAGGAGGAGGAGGAGGAGGAGGAAGAGGAGGAGGAGCGATAAGAGGCCAAGAGGATTATGGCCGTGAGAACCTTTGTTGTTGTGATGCGCTCAATGATCCACCTGACCACTTCAACGTGCTCGCTGCGGAAGATCTGCATACGAGGCCACTGCGAGACGTGTCGAACGGAGGCCGTGACATTGCGGGCCGTTCCAGTCGCCACAACGGGGGGGGGGGGGGGGGGAGTGTGCTGACGCGCATTCAATGGGTTGCTTTGCTGCTTCTCAGGCTTTTCTGTTGAAGTAGGTAGGAGGGCGCATAGCAGCGTGCGTCAATTAAGAATCCATTAAAAACGGGGGTAAATCGACACTCACTGACCACAACATTCGGGATGCCTTCACAGTGCTGACTCTGCACTAAGGGCAGGTGAGTATGTGCCCCACCAGATCTGGTCGATCTAGCATTTTTCAATGTTTAGCATAGATTAGACTGACATGTGAGCAAACGAAACAAAAGTGTTAAATCCAAAACTAGTCATTCAATAAAGAAATAAAGTCAATCAAGTAAATGCATATTTTGTAGATGATACAGCAATGATTCACTTGAGAAAGAAATGTGTATGCAGAAATGTAAATACTGTATACCCTCAAATAGTGACTTCCACGCTAAAAAATGCCTTGCCTCAGTTTCTCCACTTGAGAAAATAATTACTGCACCGTTCACCAAATTCTTCTTATCTCCTCGGGAAATTAAGTTTCGAGTTTAATTTGTTCCACGACCAAGCTCAAACTCAACTTTACTCATACACATATCAAATCAATTTTACCCATTGAAAATAATTATGAGTCCAATGTGACCCCTGGTTTTTTTTTTGTTTATTTGTTTGTTTTTTTATTTCATTTCAACAATCGAATATTTGCGGTGGGTAAACATTTTCCATTAGCCTATAGGGCAAGTATAATTGAGCACAACTCTTTGCCCGGCAACAAGAGGTTTGGAAAGAATATGCCCCTCTCTCAATTAGACTTTGGAGTCTAGTGGGATCACAAATATATCCTTTAATTGGGTGTTACTTTCTTTAGCTTTGAGAACATTGACTTGTACGGCGTGGTGAACAGTCAATACTGCTTCTAAGAAGAATTAGAGCTACCACAAGGCAGAGCGAGGCACCGGCTAGTGTTCACTGGTTCCGCTAAAACTTCTGTGCTTCCTAGAGGAACTCTCTCTTCCCTCTATGCTATGGAAATAGACCTCGATTGAGTAAGAGCGAGAGACACTGTGGTTTTATGGCACTATAGGGAAACAGAACCAGCAGCAACAAAGACCTTGCATTTATACAACCGTTTTGGCATCAATGTGCTATTACACACAATATATTAAGAAAGGAACAAGTATTTTGTTTCACGATACCTACTATGATCAAGTTCAAGGACGGAATCATGCTCTATTTCTAAGCCTAGCTACTGAGGATAGTGTTTAATAATAAGAATAACAATAATAATAACAATAGAGCGTAACTGTATGACTGAGGTAGCGTGTGATTCAACTGCTACTTCTGCTTCTACATAGGACAGCAGATTATTTGTCATCCTTCAGTGCAACGATGTGTAGTAACTTTAATGCGACAGACCCGGTCCTGAAAGAAACACTATTTGTTGTTGTCGTTCCAGGGCTTCGTTATAGTTTTGAAGCATATGTAAGAAAACCACGGCAACGAAACTCTGTGATACTGCTATAACAAAATCAGTCTGCATTATGTGTCTTAATATATATATATATTTTTTTTTTTTTTAAATCATTTTACTGCACATAACTCTGACAATATGATTAGCGCAAATGTTAGCACTAACATGATTTGACACCTGTCACATTTCTGCTAATCATACTGCCAGTACGCCGATGTTTTAAACCCGCGTTTCCCAACCTTCATTGAGCCAAGGTGCATATTTTACACTCGAAGAAATCCAATGGCACACCACTAGACAAAATGTCACAAAAGATGGATTCACAGGTTATTTGTCATCTCGTGGAGGAGAATTTCCATGTTCTGCCTGTCGGTATGCAAGTATGCATGAATAAAAATTTCAGACAAATTAAGGGGAATCGGATCATTTCCTGCGACACACTAGATGATCTCTCACGGTACATTAATGTACCACCACACGGTCAGAAACTACAAAAATAACAACACTCACAGCTCATCTTGAAATATCCATTTTCTGAGCATTTTACTGCACCGCCGCTCCAGCAGTATTTTAACGCGCCCAAGCAGGTGAGGCGAGGTCGCCACGGCAATATCCAAGATGCTATTCACCTCGTGACCAGCCGGCGTAACGTCACGACGGGTTTAAAGCCGTTATTTCAAAAGGGATAAACGGACAAACTCTCAAGAACAAGCCAGAGCCGTTAGACGAGGAGTTCTCATAACCTCATTTCAGGTCTCAATTCCCCTTGGAATAGAGGAAGCTGACCAACGCCATTTTGGGATTGAAACAAGATCAAGGTTACTCGTTGAGGTTTACACTTGAAAGCCATTGCTCTCGCTCCTCAATTGTTTGTCTTGATCGTTTTAAGATAAAGCGGACGAACCACTACTTTGGCGAGGGCACAAACGGCCACCGTTTCTGTCTACCAATCAACGGACATCTGCGCCCTGCACGAGCGAACAATACTGTACTATTACGAGACGTACCGTAACGTTGCAAACCAAGCTGAAATGTACTGATTCGTGGAAAGCTTTCGAGTTACCGTGACCAGCCGAGCTCTGGTCAACCATGGTCATGCCTTTGTCTCCTGGTCCAATCTGGCTACCTCATCTCTCCCTGTGCCTCTCGTTTTACAACAGAGAGAGCAACAGGGAAAGAGAGAGAGAGAAAGAGAGTCCCATCTGGACCACAGAAGAGGCGCACAAAGAGAGGACATGCATTGGTTCAGGGCTAGAAAGTGCATGGTTTAACGTCAAACTGGAAGCTATTTGCAGATTAGGCAATGTATTAACCAGAAGCATACATTGACAAATACAAAGTTTTCAGGCAAAGATGCCATAAACGTCCGCGGCGATCTGCAGATCGTCCATTAACAAACCGTACATAATTGATCAATCAATCTGGGTTGGATGAGACTCCCGTCTCACTTCCTATAAAGGTCAGGTGAGCCATTACTTATTGTTCTAAGTAATAGGTCACCTGTTTTAAGTGTTCTTGGATTTTTTTGTCAAACTCTTTCCAGTTTTCTCAGACATTTTAACGTTTCACATTTTTCCTTTTGTGTGTGTTTTTTTCTTTTTTATACCTTAATGTCAAAACCACACATTTTGTCCTCTATTCTTTCACACTTATTTTTTTCCACTTTCGCCAAACATGCGAAACTTGTATTTATTACAGTTGTTCCCCTGTTCTTTGAAATTCAAATCATACATTTGTTTTCCTGTGTTAAAGACATTTTTTTGTAATGTCAGACTCTTTCCACCTTTCTCATACAATTTGAACATCGCACAATTTGTTCATTGTTGTTTGACGTTTTAATGTCAAACCACAAAAATGAGTCCACTGTTATTAGACATTTTATGCCAAACTGCACCATTTCTCCAGTGTTCCTTGACATTTCAAGGTCACGCTACAATTTTTCCCCTTTTCCACAATTTAATGCCAAACTGCACCATTTTCCTTCAACTTGTTTTTTTCCACATTTCATTGACATGTCAAACACTTTTTTCACACATTTTCTACAGTTAATTGATATTCTAATATCAAACATGAACGTCTTTTTCACACGTTCATAGACATCTTGATGTCAAAACCTACAGTTCTTGAGTCCTTTCACTGGTGCTGAACATTTAAAGTGTCAACCATAACAATTTTTCCACTGTACTTTGACAGTGTAACATCAAACACAAAACTATTTCCCCACTTTTCTGATAACCTTTCATGTCAAACTGGACAATGTTCCTTTGTCACGAAGTTTTCCAACAGTTGTTTGACCTTTTGTTGTCAAACACTTTCCACCTTTCTTAGAGATTTTATTGTTGAACATTTTTTGACCCATTCTTTTCCCTTTCCACTTTTCTTTGACATTTTAATGTCAAACAACTTTTGCTTTCAATTGCTCTTTGACATTTTATTTTTAAACACATTCCACTGTTCATAGACATTTGTCATAATAATGTAACATTTTAAATGTTTCCACCTGTCCTTGATATTTCAATGTGTATCTATAAAGTTTTTCTACTGTATTTTAAAGTCCAAGTACACAATTTTCTCACTTTTCTGATACAATTTAATGTTAAACTGGACATTTTTTTCTTTTGATCACACAGTTTTTTTCATGCTTGTTTTGTTCTTATTAACATTGCACATTTCCCCCACTGTTTTTCGACATTCTGATGTTCTAATGTCAAGTTGCACAGTTTTTCCCATCATTCTTTAACATTTCCCAATGTCTAACCACACAATTTTTCCACTATTCTTAGACATTTGAGTCATAAACAACCTATTTCCCACAGTTGGATAGACAGCATGCTGTATTTTGATCTGGTATTCTGGTGAGGGGCGTATAGCGGCCAGCCACACCGCCTCAGGGTGGTCTGCTGCAACGAGAGTGGTCGAGCGCAGTGTGGACTCTAACACGAGTATGAGAAGATGCGAGGACGTGACAAGAGGAAGACGTAAAGAGGACACACTTTTTTTTGCAGAATGGAGGAGGGGGGGGGGGGGGAAATGTGCATTTCAAACTGAGAAAAAGGGGAGAGTACAATGACTTTTTCCAAGTCATTCGGACACGAGGCTACCACAATTTCTTTTTAAATCTTTGAAGAGATTTTTTTTTTTTTTTTTTTAGACATTTGATGATGATGTTTTTTTTAACTTCTAAACTTTACAAATCATGTTCATACAACCGCAACTGAAAACTCAACCCAAAGTATAAAAACCACTGCAGATATTGCTTATATTAATGCCATATAAGATACATTAAAATGATAATGAATACAAATCATCACTGACTCATCACAAAACAGGAACCAAATACTCGTGTCATCAAAACAGATGTAAAAGTCATCCAACGCAATCAAGACTCCTGCAATAGACATTAAATATGATGTCTAATACTGTACACAAATACAACTGTTTTAATAGTATAGAGTCGATATAAAAATATTCACTCACTGGCCACAGCATTAGCTACAATTTCACAATTGTTAGAAGCTGTATCAAGAATTCTAAGGAAAATATTCCTGCTTAGTGTTGATTGACACTGATCAACGTTTTCTTCAATTGATTCAGTATGCTTATTATTATCGTGGCTTCCTTATTTTCATTATTTACTGATCTCTAAGACCCCCGTAAAGACATTGCTCATTTAAATAACAAATTTAACATTTAAAATAATACCAACATTACAAAATACAAATGTATAAAATAACGATATTGTTAAATTAATACAACTCCGACATTATAATCATACAGCTCCTGTATTGGATTGCATTGTGCAAGTGTACCTCATGTTGTGACCTCTGAGTACAGCAGTTTGACTTTATTGTGTACTCTGCCGTACTCGTTTACTTTGCATTTTGAATGGAGGATGTGGACTTTAAACACAATGTACAGTTCCTTTAAAAATAATAATAATAATAAATAAATAAAAAAAAGAGAAGAAACCAGAGTAGCAAACATAACATTCCATCACTTATCACTGGTCCACGGTGTGTGCGTGTGTGTGCGTGTGCGTGCGTGTGCGTGTGTGTGTGTTCGGACCTCGACTCGGTCAGCTGAGAAGCGTCCGGCCCTCCCCCGGATTGACACCCGTGGTCGCCATGGAAACCGCCTGAGCGGCGCCTCGAGGGGCTTGCGAGGGGTCTTGCTGCGACTCCAGTGACGTCACGGCGGCGGCGGCGCCAGAGAGTCTGCTCCAACGAGAGAGAGAGAGAGAGAGAGCGAGAGAGAGAGAGAAGAGGGAGAAGCTCCTCCTGATGCGCTTTGCGCCCATGCAGTCTCTCAGCTTCTCTGCTGCAGGCACACACTGGCGGCTACACGGGGTGTGTTCGCTTTACGACGTTTCGAGGTTACGAAATATACACGGACTTTACTACCGCGTTGGCGCAGGTTAAGTGATAGATTACGCGGTGTGTTTCGGTGTAACGTACATCCACGCTCAAATTACGGCCCCTGCATGTACAGTAGCTTGTTTGTCACCATTCATTTGGTCAAGTTGGCGTGCGTATGCGTCATTATAAAGATGAGGTGCAGCAGATGGGGGTCACGTGATAGCCTGACGTTCCTGCCCCATTTACTTCAATTGTTTGGTTGCATTTCTTTTTTAATCAAGCAAACGCGATTAAAAGGTGAAGGTAACGCACACCTATACAAAGATCTACAAGTTTTGATTGACATCGGAGAGGGATTCATTTCACAGTATTTGTTTTGTATTGGTGTACAAATGCGTTGCATGATGCCGAGACTGTCTTTATTTTGGGGCACGTCGCCTAAGGTAATTTGCAGCGCAAACCACACTTATTGAACCCATTTGGAGCCGCTCTTGTACTAGAGCTGACTGGATGGTGCAGGTGTACCTAATAAAGTGGTCGTCGGGTACCCTCATGTTTCCTGTGCAAACCAATGTAATGCATCTGTAAATAGCAGAATATTGACATGCACAAGCACGAAATACGATGAATAATAAGAACGTCCAAGTATATAACGTACAAGTTTTTCCCACGGGTCTGACCGTTGCGTTGCATGTTGCATTCCCTCACAGAAAGTTCACACCGGTGCGGACTTGCGGGGATTAATCAGACGCGCCTGGTCTCGTTTGGGTGGAAACACAGGAAAATATTCATAAGCCGTTATAATAATTTTTTTTAACGACATTGTCACAAACGCACACACACACAACATACAAGGGAAAGGAAAGTCACGGTGCGCTTTTATTATCAGACTTTTTTGTTTTTTAAGAATTCAGGAGGAGGAGGTACATATCGTGTTTTCTACTGAAACGTCCGTTAATAAGTGCACATGCGGTGACTTTCCGAACACGCTGTATAGTTTGGAAAATAGGGCTTGTTTTTTGTTTTTCATGAGTGAGAGAGAGAGTTGTTATTTTATTATTATTTTACTTTGGGGAAAGCTAGTCAGAGCGAATAAAAAGCACTTCGCCTTTGTGCAGTTATTGGCCACACCTTGTCAAAGTCAATTGCGAGCCTTGTGCGGCATTAATTCTCTTGATCACAAACAGGTAAGCGCTTCATTTTCCAAATTGCCCACCGGAGCTGGCGAGGCTGCCCTCTGGGGCCCCGCCTCCCCGCTCGCGTTGCCCCGGTAACGAGGCGGAAGAGGGGCGGGTGTGTCGCGCATAGAGCCAATAGGATACCGAGCGGCCTTGGAGCGACACGTCGGGCGTGACCAATCGGCGCCTCGGTCCCGCCTCCCTGTCGCCGCCGACCTGCAGTCTATATAAACCACACCGCCGCGCATATAATCCAGTCCGAACGACCATCGCCTGACCACATTGGACTTAAAAGAAGCAACACCCAAGACAAAACTCGCGTGATACGATTTAATTTAATCTAATTTAACTTAAAAACAACAAACTAAAATGAAAGCCATCAGCCCCGTTCGGTCCTTCCGGAAAAACACCGCCGCCTTGTCGGAGCACTCGCTGGGTCTGTCGCGGAGCAAGACCCCGGTGGACGACCCGCTCAGCCTGCTGTACAACATGAACGACTGCTACTCCAAGCTCAAGGAGCTGGTGCCCAGCATCCCGCAGAACAAGAACGTCAGCAAGATGGAAATCCTGCAGCACGTCATCGACTACATCCTGGACCTGCAGATCGCGCTCGACTCCAACGTCGCGCTGGGGTCGAACCTGCATCACCCCGCGCGGCCGGGCCAGGGGGCGCCTCCTCCGGCTGCATCCAGGACCCCGCTGACCACCCTCAACACGGACATCAGCATCCTCTCGCTCCAGGTACGAGTCGCGCGGCCCTGTCTTCGCCGGCGCGCGTTGCGAAGCGTGACGCGGCGTGGAAATAACATTTGGTGCGCTCGTTGTTTGTTTGCAGTCTCCCGAGTTGCCATCCGAGCTGACGACAGATGACAGCCGGACTCTGCATCGCTAAAGGCGGTGAGTAGTCTGGACTCCTGTCTGCTCACGCATGCCGGCCAAGTGCAAGGCTTTTTCTCTCTTTTTTTTTTTTTTTTTTTTTTTTAATTTGCAACCCAATCGACCAGCAACATTTGTTCCGATCGTGTCCCAATATGCTAGCGCATCCTGTCAGCGAGGATCCCATATGCTTACTTTTCATGCATTCAAATCGTAGCTGCAGTATAGCGATATATCCGCTTTGTCAGGCCGCTTAGGGGTTAATAAAGTAGCAGTTGTCAGGGTCGCATTATAGCCTCTCGTATCTATAATGAAGGGCATCTGTAAAGAGAGGAAAATAATGGCTGTTTTGGATTGCTCGCTTCTACCATGTCTGCACATAATTGGTACAAGAAGTGGGTAGGCGCCAGCTGAGCGGCAATTACGATGATTCTTCCCCAGATTGGAGGCTAAACTTGTGTGCGAGTGTGTATGTGTGTGTGTACATCTGGAGCGCAGGGTTTGCTTAGTATTGGGAGTGTTTGGTTAAATGTTTAAAAAAAATGAAAAAGTGTGCGGCTTCCTCCCTGGCGCCAGTCTGTCCGGATCTCTTTCGCTGCCCTGTTTGCCTTTTTTCTAAACACGCCTCTTTCTTTTTCTCTCAATCTTTTGCAGGTGTTTGGTCAAGACGCGTTAAAAAAAAGAAAAAAGAGAATCTCACAGGACCTGGGGAGCATGTAGGGGTTCCCCCACCCCCTTCCTTCAGGAAAAAAAAAAAAAAAAAAAAAGTCAAAAAACAACAACAAAAATCCATCCAACAACCTCTGTCCTCCTCCAGGCCTGCTGGATTATTTTTCCTCCTTCCATCATGAGACTTTCTTCTTACTATGGGACAATCTTTATGATGTGATGTGCTTTTTATTTTTTTGGCATTATTATTATTTAACTTAAAAGATTTTTTTTATTATTTGTGAGTCCTTTCTGGAAATGGAAGGCACGTTATATTCCCAGTTGTGGGAGGAAAAATGAGATTGTCATGAAGATGATTATTATTGCTATTCCCCGTTCATTCCTCCTCTTATTCTCCCTTTGTTGAAGTCTTCGCTTTTTTGCGGAGGTGGGAACTTGGTTATTTACTGTTAAAAAAATGAAAAGAAAAAAAAGTTTAATCTTGTCTTGGCAGGATTGTTGGCACATGAAGGACTCGATGTTGTTTAAAGAAGGAAACTGAAAATGAATGACACCTTGTGAACTCTCCTCGGGAGTCGATCTTGTATAGTTGCAGGTGTTTCTGCAAAAAAAGTGTAATGTTGTACTTATGCTGAAACTTTTTATAAAAGTAATGTAAATTGTACCTTTTTTTTATACAAAATAAATCAAAAAAATAAACTCAAGCATGCTTTCATTTTTTGGGGGGTGGGGGTGTGAAAAGATGTTATGTCACGCTGAGGGTGCGAAACCTATGTCTCCTGGGCCTCTGTAGTCCACCATGTAACCCTAAAAATGAGAAACTGTTTAAAAAGACCCAAAAATCTACCTGTTCAATTGTTTCATAAATTTAGTATGGCTTGCATAGGACTGAAATGACCAGAAAAAGGTTTCACACCACTTCTTTTCAGTGTGCGTCAGCCACATGCACACTATCAAAATTTCTCTACAAAACAACAACCAAGTGTCCTGATCAAACTATCGCTATGTAACCCAGAATGGCGCCAAGACGGTACGGCACTCTCAGCGAGGCGAGCATCACCTCGGGGCGCACGGTTGGAGAAACGCTTATGTAGGGCGCGCTGACTGCACTTTCACTTCCTTGGGTGCCATGTAGAGTAAATGGGATTAGATGGTTTAGCGTGACAGGCCGAGGCATTCAAGCTCAAGAGCTGTCGGTTGTGTTGTTAGGAAGAATACATATAAGAGGAGGAAAAATGCGCAACTATGGAAATTGAGACGGTCTGCAAATATGATAGTTGTCAATCAGAAAAACCAGACATTCTGGTACTCATGTGCAAGTGTACCTAAAGTTGCTGCTGTATATTCCATTCATCCATGAACTTGTTATCGTGTGGGTCAAGGGTGAGCCGGTCCAGAGGCTGCGTAGACTGGTTGTCACACAACCAACCATTCACACTCACACCTGTGGACAATTTATAGTACTCAATGAACCTAACATGCATGTTTTTTTTAATGTAAGAACAAGCCGAAGTACATGAAGAAAACCCACACGTGCACAGGGAGAACATGTAAACCCTACACACAGAGGAAGGCTCGACCTAAAGAAAAAAAATCAAACACAGAACCGAGTAACACATACAAATTTGTATAATGTGTGATAAAACATGCAGATGCTTAAAACCTTTTCAAAGTGCCTTATTAGTGTCCTCAAAAGACCCTTGTAGGTACCCCTTTAGAAAGGGGGAGGGAGTCTCTGACAAGATTGACAGCTTGCATCTGTGCAGCTAGCGCGCAGTACATTTTGTTGGGAAAGTGCGCCATCTATCGGACGATTATATAGCGACGGCCTGTACTGTGAAAACTTCCTGAGCGACAACTGGGCCCGAATCCTTTATGAACAAGGTAAGTTTGAAAGATCAGATTCTCCTGCAATATTAAAAAAAATAATTCCAATGATCTCAACATCCAGAAAAAGTGTATTGACTTAAATAATGAAACAGTTTGACAAATTGAAGGAGACAGAACATCATGTCAGAGCCTTGGGAGTGCATGCAAATCATCTTTGACAAAACAGTCCATTACGCCACAACAGCACTGAGTAGATGTTGATACCAGCAAAGAATACATGTAACATTCCATCACCACATGCACATCATCTCTACCTAACAGGCGCCACAAAGTCACAACAACTGCACAACTTTCCATTTCTAATTTACTTTTTTCCAATGGCAACTTAAGGCCCAGGTGTCAAACTCAAGGCTCAGAGATAAGATCTAGCCCCGCCAAGTCACATTTTCAAATTCTATTCCTGTTTACACTATAGATGAGCTGCACCCCAAGTGATTAGACATTTACGAGACATAGGTTTCATCGTTATAACTGCCCCCCTTCCTGTGGGCAACCGCCACTACGATGTGGCAATTGATGAAAACAAGTTTAACACCTTTGTTTTTAAGTACACTATTATCATTAACAAGTAACACAGCTTCTACAATTGGGTCCTAACAGACTAAACTCTATTCTACTCATCACATGACAACATTGATCACTGAAGTATGATTAGAAACAATCTTAAAGGACGCTCTCCCTTTCGTCTCCGAGGTTGATCGAGCGCAGGTTCTGGTTGTGGTGGACGGTGGCTGTGGTGACGGTGGCGTTGCCGCTGCCCGGTGAGATAATGACAGCGGGCGGGATGCTGGAGAGGGAGGTGGCGGACTGCTGTTGTTGGTGGCTGCTGTTGTTGGTGTTGGAATTGGCGTCGCTGGTGTTGTTGTCGAGCGTGGTGTCGCTGTCGCTGCGGTTGAGGTTGCTCAGGCCGCCGGGAGGCCACGCTTCGTCCGGGCTGCTCGTCATCAGGCTGGCCTCGGAGGCTGCCTCGGAGCAGATGGACATGCGAGCCACAGCGGTGTCCTGTAGGCAGCTGAGGCTGCTGGGGAGCAGGCCTCGCTTCTTGACCACACCCTCCAGCTCCAGCTCCATCACGCCCAGCCTCGCCGCTCCCCTCGCCAGGCTGGGTTCTCCTGCTGTCTCCTGTGGGGAACTGTCACTGGACTCTTTTAGATCCAGGGGACCTTTAGTGAGGAAATGTGAAGACTTGGCTTTCGCTTCCTTTTGAAGAAGCGGTGTGGTGTTGTCGGCCTCCTCAGGGCTCGAGTCGTCATCGCTGGACAGCTTGCGGAAGCGCGACCCCGCCGTGTTGTTTTTGGAGCTCGTGCTGTGGTCCAGCTTCTCATCCTCCTCGCTGATGGGATCGAGGAGCTGAGCATCAGCCCCCGAGGGAACGTCTGCTGCCTCAGTCGCCTTGGAGACCCTCTTGATGAAGGACTTGCGGCCATCTTGGTCTGCTCCTTCCTTAGCCTGGCCAGTGGGAAAATGATTCAATGAGAACATGAAAATATACAGAATCATAGCAATTGGATGGGAGGTCTCTAGAGAGAGAATCCTTTTTAGCATTTGGTGCCAACACAAGCAAAGTTAGTAATTAAGAAAGTAACAATGGTCTTCCGTTTCCCACTATAGAATGTGATGCTAAATCCACAGATACTGTACATCTGTGGCTGTTGATGGCTATTTAGCCAATCAGAAGCCTGAACAGCATCCTCCTTGGTTGTACATTCTGACTTGTATGTAGTTCGTTATTTAAAAAAACAAAAACAAAAAGTAAATACCATTGCATTTGATAACTTTTAAACTTTTATTTAGCGTCAATTTTTATGAAACTTCTATGTACAATATATTTTAATTGAATCATTTAAGTACAGTTTTTATTTTATTTAAGCATGGGGTAATGTTCAAACTGTGCAAGTTTCTGCTGTACTTTGTTTTTCATTTTAATGTTTTATATTTATGGCCTACAAGTATTTACAAATACAAATATTTGCGGGAAATATGACTTTACTACCTTCATGTACTCTAAGTGACTGACCACAGCGCGGTTCCGACTGGTATACAAATTCGAGTTATGTTGCCACCGCAGAAACGGAACTCTTTCATAAACCGAGGAACCCCTGTATATTGTACATAATATATAATTACATTTATCTTAATTTAAGAAAAATATCAGGCAATCTTGCTTTGTACATATACCTCTTGAGACTACTTTTTGAATCTCTCAAGGTGATATCAGGGTACCTTAACAAGATTTGTACTAATATAAATAAATACATTCCATCCATTAATTTATTTATTGTGCTTTTCCTCATTAGAGTTGCGGGTGAGCTGGAGCCTACCCCAACTGACTTTGGGTGGGAGGCGGTGTACATGATGATGAGTCGCCAGGCAATTGCTGGGGACATATAGACAGATTCAAACTCACATTCACAACAGTGGACAATTTAGAGCAGTGGTTCTTAACCTGGGTTCGGTGAGGCAGTCGCTGGGGTTCGACGGAGGACTCGACACAAACCGCGTGTGCGTCCATGCTTTATCCCCAAAATTTAATCTTACCAATTAACTCTTTTCGAGGATTGTAGAAATAACAAAGAAAAGGAACAGACTTTGTTGTGAATTTTAACAACGAAGTCTGTTCCTCTGATATGAGAGTGGCACTTACCAAGGGGAATGGCAACAGCAAAATTCACATTCACTTACAGTAAATTTTCATTGAATCTTTTGTGTGAAATTGTTGGTTTTGTTCTTTTAACACAGTGATTTTGTGTGAAACTGATGCGTGGTTCATTTTGTGCATGACCTGGATGACTGAGAATCAACACAGACAATAAAATATCTACCTGTTTTGAATTTGAAATAAACCATGTTTTATTTTTCAAATTAGAAAGGGTTCCGTCCGTGCACTCCGTATGAAACCTGCGGGGTTCCGTCCCTCCAACACGGTTAAGAACCACTGGTTTAGAGTCCGCGATTAACCTAACATGCATGTTTTTGGAATATGGGAGGAAGCCAGAGTACCCAGAGAAAGCACTGGAAACACTCATTAAAATATATTTTTAAAAGATCAAGATTTTTTAAAATGACGTTTTTAAAGTGGGCAGGCTGAAAAATGTCATTTTCCATATCAACATAAGGTAGGAGGTAGTTACTCTTCTTTCTTGTGTAATGACTAAAATATCCAGGCTAAGTGATGTAGTGTGCTTGTAATTGTCCACCCACCCCTTTGTCGTCCAAGCTGGCAGCCTGGAGCAAGGTTGAGAGCTGGGGCTGCACGGACCTCTCCTTCGCGCCGCCTGACCCGTCCAGCTGGGCCATCTGAGCGATGTACTCCTCGTAGGCGTCGCGGTACTCGGCTTGCTGCCTGTCGGTCAACTTGCAGATGTTGTTGGACGATTCTTGCGAGTTGAGGCTGGACATGCTTGTGGTGTGGAGAGTTGTCAACTGACAAGACAAAGAAAAAGGTACACAACATTGGGTACACCTGCAGTCAAATTAGAAACAGTATGAAAAAAAAAAAAAGTCATCTTAGTATTAAAGCAACAGTGTTTATTATGGTGGTTGGAGTTTACAGTGGTGTAAGAACTACATTATACAAACTGTATAATGGAAACAGCAAATAAATGACACGACCAATGTAATTGAAATTTTCGTGATGGATTATGTATAGTTTAAATGTGTATTACAGAGTTTGCTGATGTGCCTGAGATTTATGAAATCCAGACTGAAGGTGAAAATAACCACCATGGGGCCCCTTGTGTTCTTATTCTTCAGCCTGCTGATACGTACAGGAACACTTCTGACTTCCTCTGCTGTGCTCTTTTCTCGCTCTATACCACATGAATGAGGTACGTGCGGCCACCATGAAGAGGACTTTGTGGCTTTGTGACGGTTTTTGAGAGTGTAACCTTATGTGAATGTCCTATTTAAATATGCTTACACGGGATTATTTCTTTTACAAAATGCACACCCTGCATCTGATCATATGCTGCGGTGTTTGCGCTGCCAGAGCGAGGACTGACCGGCCACTGCGAGCTGCTGCTGCTGCTGCGTCTCGGGGGCTCCTCTAGTCCAGCTCGGCTGAGCTCCTCAAAGCTCAGGTTGAGGCTGAAGGCCGCCCCTTCCCGCGGGGCCCCCACCGAGCGCCTGCTGGGCTCTCCGCTGTACATGCTGTTGCCCTGCTCGCTAGCAGCACGCGCCTCATCCTGAAGCAGAGCCTGGCTTTCAGCATGCCGTTGTTCCATCACCTTGGGAAGAAGAATTTATGTTAACTCAATACAGACTCACAAGTTAGATGCAAAGTATGTTACACAGCAAGAGCAGGAAGCAAGAAGGGGAACTTTGAGCTGCTCCTTATGAGAACCCACTCGGCTGTCCACTCATCCCTGACAATGACCTCCCTTCATCTAGATATCAGTCGGCCATCTTCGACCAGATGGCTGAGCTGGCTGCGTCCTGGCAACACAACACTGGTTTAGTGCACGAAGCTGTAAGGAGGCAGTACTTTCCAGCTGCTCTGATGTGAGCTCGGCATCAGATGTCTGCTAAAAACACGACTGGTTTGTTGTGAGGAGACTGCTACACGTTAGTGATTCAAGGCTTTTCGTATTGCGGATTATCTAATCTCCAGTCCAATATCTTAGTTTAGCACAGCATGTTATTTCACAAAATGCTTCCATCTTTTGGAAAGAAATACGAGATGATACACTATCACTAACTGCAATTGGCTGGCAACCAGTTCAGGGTACACCCGGACTCTTGCCCAAAGTCAGCTGCAAGAGGCTCCAGCTCACCTGTGATCCTAATGAGGACAAGCAATATAGAAAATAAATGGATGGATGGAAAACATCAGTAATGGCTGAAGAGTATTTCACATAGTGTATATCAAAGCAGGGTAGCCAGACGGCTTTATTAGTATAAACGAATATAACAGTAAATATATATTTTTAATTGGCACAGTGGACGACTGGTTAGCACATCTGCCTGACAGTTCTGAGGACCCGGGTTCAAATCTGGCCTCATCTGTGTGGAGTTTGCATGTTCTCCCCGTGCCTTTTCTCCGGGCACTCCGGTTTCCTCCCACATCCCAAAAACATGCATGGTAGGTTAATTGAAGACTCTAAATTGCTCGTAGGTGTGAATGTAAGTGAAAATGGTTGTTTGTTTATATGTGCCCTGTGATTGGCTAGCGACCAGTTCAGGGTGTACACCACCTCTCGGCTGGGATAGGCTCCAGCACGCCCGCGACCGCAGAGAGGACAAGCGGTACTGAAAATGGATAAATGGGTATATATGCATTTCCCTTTGCTTCCCCCCCCCCCCCCAGTGAGATGTGTCTTGTTTTTTTCCATTTCTAACTCTTTTTGCTTATGAGTTTCTATTTCTGAATTCTGCATACAGAATCACTCTGTCTTTAAATGCCACCATACATTTCAGCTTTACAGATGCCATGTCTATGTTTAGCTGCTGTGTGTTGTGGTAAATACGTCTACCACAGTGATATGAGATGTCATAGTTAATTACTTTTCCTGGAGGGCAAAAAGGAGGCTTGAATTTTTAGGTGAGGTATTTTATTTGTTCAAGCAACTAATTGAGGAACAGCATCGATTTCCTGAATAAGGTATCTATCACAGTAAAAGCCACTCTTTAAGGATATTTTGTTTTCACAGGTAGTCAACTAATTTTCACACGACAACCTTAAATGAGTTGTCATCCTCTACCACACCACATAGAATATCCTTAATTCAAATATTTGAGCATGCTAAAAGACAACTAACTCACTGACCACATCTCATTGATACTCAATGACAATCTAATGACATCTGTTAACAATTCAAAATGTGCAAGACAATACACTGTTTTGACCATATCGGCAGACTAATTCAATTATACAGTATATTTAGACATGCAGCGGGGGTTTGCAATGGTGTAAAACTGCATTGGAACATTCTGGGAGCTGTTAACACACAATAATTAACATATTGAATTCATACATCTACGATGGTGTCCATACAAACTTGGCATTATTTGTATTTTATCTTGGACATCAATATATTGTGCGGGTGTATCTAATGCTGTGCCCAGTGGGAGTGAGAAATAGGGCCTCACCATTCCCCTGAAGAGCTGCCAGTCACCAAAGTTCATCTCCATCTCTTTCTTCAGCTCATCCAGGTTGCACTGTGCCAGCACACGTCCGTTTATATTCGCCTGCAATGTTTGAGGAAAACTGACTGAATGATGGGATTAAGCGACATCTTAAACACACAGATTAAAAGATGAGAAACGTTAAATACATCAACTAACAAAGACTCCACATGTAGACTTCAGCATGTTCTTGACTAGCGCACCTTCTTGACGGTGGAGGTGTACTGACGCATGCTGCCGTCGATTCCATCTATCTGTTTGAGGAACTCGCACACTGCATCTGTGCTCATTGAGCTCAGCAGGACAGCAGGGGAGGCCTACAAAAATACGCAGTCATAATGAGAAGGACACATTCATGGCATTTGTGCGAGTCCTGCTTACCGGGGCGGACCCGGCCCGGCATGTTAGCGCACTCTGTTAGTGCAAAAGGGAAAAACGGATCTCTGTGGAGGGGGGGAAATACGTTGGCCTGTGGTCACAATTCCACACAGTAACTCCCTCTGTCAGTCACACAAATTAAGGGTAAGAGCAAACAAAGCTGCCAACCTACCCAAACAGTTACACCACTTTGTTCTTTTTTAGTGTGTATATGCTGTACAAGCACATAAATTGTACGCAACGTACTTACGGGATGGAGACTGGGAGTCTGAGTGGTGGTCACTGAGCAGTTACTACAAGCTTTGGCATCACTAATACCAGAGGCCTGTTAATGAGCCAAGACCAGCTCTATTTTCCGCTCGTCCCTCTATCCACTTTAAAACCACAACTCTTTTCTTTCCTTTCCCTTCTATTCCTTGTCCCTCATCCCATTGACTCACGACTGTCTTTTCCTTCACTGTGCAATCGTGTTAATCCCTCTCATGTCTAATGGCCACCCAGACTTTGTTTTTGTTTCCTGGACAGAGGAGTGTGGTGGTTAATCAGTACAAGTGCTGTTAGACAGGTTGGGATGTCTAGGGGCTACAACCAGTATAATATAGTACGGCGGCATCGGGCAAGAGGACAATGACTGCTACTAGTGTGAAACTGTTAGTGGAACTAAAGGATAGTGTGTGTTTTAGGTGAAGTGTCTATTATCTGATTGTACACCATGCGTAATATTGATAAGACAGTGTGAGTGTTAGTATAATGTCTGAATGGATGCAGATTAGGGTTGCAGCGGTATACTGGTTTCACAATTTGTATGAACACTGATGGAATCGCGCACCATGTGCATTATGCAACTTTGTAAAAACATAGGTGAGTTCAACCAGATAAAAAAAAAAAAAGCTGTTTAAATACACTTTATTTCAGGAATTTAATACATAATAAATGAGAATTAATAGAAATATATGAGAATTTACAGGAATTTACAAGAATAATATGGAAATTCAAAAAGATGGGCGATAAATCATATAATTTAACAACCAATTATTGTAGAGCAAGAAACAAAAGTAAAAAAAAAAAAAAAGTGGATAAAATGTAGATACCCTTATTAAAATACAAATATTAAATATCCATCCATCCATCCATTTTCTTTAACGCTTATCCTCACTAGGGTCGCGGGCTGCTGGAGCCAATCCCAGCTATCTGCGGTCGGGAGGCAGGGTACACCCTGAGCTGGTTGCCAGCCAATCGCAGGGCACATATAAACAACCAACCATTTGCACCCACATTCATACCTACAGGCAATTTAGAGTTGTCAATTAACCTGCCATGCATGTTTTTGGGATTTGGGAGGAAACCGGAGTGCCCGGAGAAAACCCACACAGGCACGGGGAGAACATGCCAACCTACACACAGGCGGGGCCGGTGATTGAACCCGGGTCCTCAGAACTGTGAGGCAGACGCTCTAACCAGTCGCCCAAAGTGCAGCCCAAATATTAAATATTTCCTATATAATTTTTAATAATCCCAAAAATAAAATTACAAATTACCAAATGTAAATATTGTCATTAATTACACATTTGAGACATGAGACATGCTAAAGATTAAAAGAATTAGCCCAAATTTCCATTATGTACAAAACAAACAGCCAAGAAATCAACAAATAAATCAATACTTGACACAATTAGTACATTTTAAATTAAAAATTGAAATAATGATTATATTATAATGAAAATATATTAATGGAATATAAATATCTACATAATATATTAAAATTAATTTAGTTTATACTATTAAAAAATATAATTGGAATAAAAATCAATAGAATAATACATTATATTGTCATGAAAACAAATGTTTGTACAGTTTGTAAAAATTACATTACATTTCCAGTTGTATACCATTAAAAATCTTTAATTTCCATTGAAAATTTGCCTACAAAAAAGTCTTCTGTATCCACTTATCAAACTGTACAACTGTCATACCGTTGCAACCCCACTGCAGAGACTGAATGAAACAAGGAAACCGTTGATGTACCTGCTTTGATTTGTAAGGCAGTGACCTTAAAAGCTTAATAAGGAGACAAAAATAGCAGACAGACATATGGTCAGACAAAAAAATACACACATGTACATTGACCTGAGGCCAGGGGTGCACCTGTGGAAAGAGGAGGGAGAAGGCAGAAGGAGAAATGAAGAGGAAAACGGCAGAAAACCACAACATGAAGGTGCAGGAGGGACTTTTTGTAACCAAGGAGGCAGCAGCTCCTTTCCATCCATGCCAGACTGGAAGAGGTGAGGCTAATGGAGGTAGAATTATTACACAAGGAGATTTTGTTTTCACAGCGTTTGGGGTCATAATCTTTCCAAACAGAACAGCTTACAACCGGCCGAGAGAGATTAGAAACCAAGTTGAAGAGAAGCAGAGGTTTCAATTTAGGCACGGCCTTCAATTTGGAAAACGCAGAAAAACGCAAAAATCAGCGGGTGTGTCTAAGTATGTAAGTATGTGTGCTTGTGTGAACCAGGGTGTGTGTGATAAGACTGTAATTACAGCTGGGCTGAGCTCAGGGCAGGGCAAGAAGGATGGGGAAGAGGAAACAGAGCTCTGCAGGAGCGGAAGCGTCTTGGTAAGGAGATAAGCTCGAACAGTGCTGGGCTCATTGTCAATGTGTGTGTGCGCGCACGTGTGTGTGTGCATCCGTGCATGTGTGTCTGTGTGTGTTGCCAGTTGCTCTGATGATAATCCTCGCAGACAGAGGAATCCACATTCACACTTCTATAAGCTCAGCAATTATACTGGGCTCGGCCCGCTTACATATCCAAAGAATTACACATAATGAGGCCATGCGCACACGCATATCAACATTCACAGATTTGCGGGAAGGGATAAGATGGGCTGATGTGCATCGGAAAAGCCGGGAATGAAGGATGAAACTGAGGGCATTTATACAGCGAAGGAGACGGGACAAAAGAGCAAGAGGCAGATGGAGGTGGAATGGAAAAGATAGACAGAGAAGGAAATTTTTCAGTGTTCTATATTCAAATCTTTCATATACTGTAGCGCCTTTAAATGCTTGCTGGCGGCAGCCTGATAAGTGGCTTTGTGGAGCAGGCAAGAAGTGTTATCATTCATTTGTTCCAACAGAAGCTGCTCTCTTTGAATGTGTGGACGTCGGAGTGTCTCGTGCGTCCCTATGACATGTTTAACAGAATGGTTCCTCTGTGTTAAAGGTCCCAGTCACAGACGGTGTGTCTATGGGAATGAGGAATCAAATAACTTATACACATGCACCGAGAGAGCATGTTTCAGAGACTAAACAAGTCATGCAATGCTCAGCATGCTTGAGGTTTTGCAAGTTCATCAGCGAGCAAATTATTAGTAATAACAAGCTACATATTTGCAAAACCGTCGGCGTGGGTATGCTATGTGGTTTATTTGGTTACCATGGCAGGGTCAGAGGGACAGGAGTGGAGGCCTTCTCTTGCATCCTCTGCTATAACTTCCTGACATGGGCACAGAATACAAACATAGGGTTGTGCAGAGGTCGAGGCTATTGGACTCGATGGCCATTTCTTTACGAAGTAACCTTCCAGGTCTTTATCCAAAAGGGAAAATGTGATACCGATACATTAAGGAGAGGATGGCAGAATTAAGGGGACAGGATGGAGGAATGAGCAAGTGAAAGACACAAAAAACAAAAAGCTACAATAAATGTTCACAATAATGGACCAAATGCCACTTTTTCCACTGCACGATACCTACTCAGCTTTACACATTTCCATTGGCAAAACCATGTTGGGGTTCCAAGCAAGTCAAGCTGATATCATATGGGTGCCGCACAAACCAATGCTGATCACTCATTGGACGAGCAAATGAGGCAATGTAACACATGTGCTAATGTTAGCTTAACCGGTTGCTTTATCAAAGCTCTGGAAGCAGCAGTATTATATTCCACAGTCTCCAATTTGCTACAACGGTGCATTTTCCCGCTGCCCTCAGTCTCCTCTTGAATAAAAATGCATCTGTCAACTGTGGCCAACAGCCAAAAGGTGAGAAATAAATACAGGAGACCCTTGGGGTCCCCTCTTTATGTTGTTCATAAGTGTGTCTTGTACCATCTGATGTGTTCAATAAGGCATGATTTTCTCGGTTTGCTGCAGTATTACTTTTTAAGTGGAAAACCGTCCCCAAACCGAGCTCAATACAGCTGAACCAGTACTGTCCAGTGGAAAAGTGAGATAATAAGGTACTATCGTTTAGCCCATCCTGGTTGTATATTTGCTTAATGTAATGTATGTAATAACCATCAAATATTGGTGGCGGTGAATTAGTCGCACTCATTTAGGTGTTTTTTATTGTGACAGCAATGACTGATTCATCATCCTCTCAAATGACAACTCACAAAATCTGACAAAATGAATATAAGGAGAACAAGTTCAAAGAAAACAAGGGTAAAGGTTCTGAGTTTCATGTCTGTACTTACAAGTCCACCAGTGATGTCCTTGGGCTGAGCAGGACGCTTAATGGAAGGGTGCAAGGATGAGTGGGCGTGATGGGGGTAATGCCTTGGCAGGTGATACACATGTTGGGGGAAATAAGGCTAAGGACGTAGGAGGAGAGGAGGTCAAATGAAAATCATAGGAGGGAAGTAAGGCACAAAAATACAAACAAAAATCAAAATAGATGCTATAGAGAAAGGATGCTAACTTGACCTTTCTCAATGTCGTATGTTGGGTGCCAATAAAATAAAATAAAAATTGTCATGTAATGGATGGAAAATGAGATCTAACGCTAAATCCATGCACATGTTGCGAGTGACTTTGTGTACATGTGAGTCACAGTTGACTCTTTATTTTCATTACCTTTACATCATATTGTATGGACCTGATTGACCTGGTTGCCAGCATCCCCCAGTCTATCTTACCCGGTTGTAGAAGGGGTGCTGAGGACCAGTCATCCCACTGAAGTAAGCACTGTGCGGCTGAGGCGGCAAGGACCCGGCGAAGGAACCAGCAGGTGAGCAGGCGGCTGTGTGCTGGCCATATCCCGGCTGTGGACGGGGCACCAGCGCCTCTTGCAAAGACATTGTGGGATACGTAACCCCTCCCACGTGCATCTGCTCCCTGGCCGCACGCACATCTAAAGAGAGGAGAGAATCACGGGGGTAGAGAGGAAGAGAGAGGGAATTGTTTGTGTGTGACGCCCCAGATCATATCACTGGCGATGACTATAATGGGCCTTCAGATGCTACCAACGCATCAATAATTTTTCTTTATTATATCCTCTGTGGTGAGTAAATGAACAGGAAAACAATTCTGGGAAAAAAGGGAACATGCAAGCAAGTGGATGAAATGTTGCAGATGTTACAAAGACAACTTCAACAGTGAGTACCATTCACACTTTGATTCTTACAACTCTATTTGCTTACAAAGAAGTAGCCTTGTTGACATTCTGTATTTTTTACCAGAGCGAAACACCAGCCATGTGACGATTTTGGCAAAAGGAGCCCCAGACAAATAAATTCACTAAACAAACAAAAGACCATGGGAACTCGTGGGCACAACAGAACTGTGCCACAATTGTTTTCCTCAATCAATCTGAGTAGGCGCTGAGTAAAAGATTTGAAGGAACCTCCCAAAAATAAGTTAAACAAGGCCAGCGACAGGAACAGAGTGGCTCTGTGTCGCTGGCAAGAAAGTAGAAGCCAGAAACAGAAGGCACCAGAATGTCTCTTGGTTATACAAGTGGCAGCTGAATGACACACTGAGTGAGACCCAAAGCAGCCTGTGAACACAATAGGGGCCTTATGATGTGAGTCAGGCCCATGGGCGGGTATCACTGACGGTGCTGCCCACTGGCTAGCCACAGGGCACCAAGTAGCGGCTGGACAAATGTGGAGAGGAGGGAACGAGATGACCTTCCTCTCCATGGGGTAACGTATAGAGCTGAAAACCTGCACAAATAAACATGTTTCACCTGGCTATTTTTAGGAGTTCCCTTAGTTTGGTCCACTGTATGACTCAGCATTGGCTCAATAGGACAGACGTTGTGTGTGTGTGTTTTCCTGTGGTCTCCTCACACCATGATGCAGCAACTTCACACTCGGTGTCACTGACACTCTCAAATGGGCTGAACGGCCACTGACGCACTGCATGAAAAGTGCGGCGCCACTCTGGCTCCTTCCTTAAAATGCTTGTAATAGTATTACACTACTTGCACACTCGTATTTGTTGAGGGACAGCAAGAGACAGTACTATCGTGTAGCTTCTTCACGCAAATATGATAAGTTAACAATTATGGCTTTACCCGTCATGATCAAATGTGATCAAAAAGAAGCATATTGTAGAGTCAAATGTGGATTTGATTATTCAAGTGCAATTCCATTAACTGGACCTCCAACAAGCAATCTGGATCAGGGTTGGATCTGCCAATTGTTCACAACAATTACATTTAACATTACCATTGTTATTATTGCAATGTTGAAAAAGATTTTAAAAATAAAAATAAAATTAAAAACGCAAATTAGCACTAATGTAATTTTATGGATTCTTCCATGGACCCAAATTTCTTGGAAAATGGTTAAATATTTTTTACAAAATCATTCAACGTAACATCATACCAGATGTAATGAATAAATATGTTTTATCGTTTGTGTGAACCATCCAGATCTGTTTTATGATAAAATAGTAATAATGATGGAAGACAGCCCAACATTGCTAAGACACCTCCCCTTACTTGCCATCATGCATATACTCTTGTACTACATGTGTTGATACCTGCTATTATTTCTCGAAGTTTGGGGTCGAGGTTGACAGTGCAGGGCAGGAACATCTCCACATCTCTGGCAGTGAGGACGGGTGTTCGGGAGGAGAGGAACACCTCAAAGCTACGGATGTCGCCATCGATCTCCAGCAGCGGTTCCACGTCCTTGGTGGTGGGAATGTTCTTGGACAGCCTTCACAGAAAAACAAAAAAAAAAAAAAAAAGAAAAAATTATTCATACACTTTTGTTTCAATACGTCCAATTTATAAGTGCAGATATTCAAAAACTACACTATACAATAGAATAAAAGTATTGGGAAACAAGCACTTGTAACTAAAATGGTTGTAGTTCGGATAAGGGTTTTCAAGTTATTCCTCACCAAACTCATCCAAGCATGCCTTTATACCATTTTTTTGTTCATGCTGGAACAGAAAAGGGCCTACCCTACCCTGTAACTGTAACCCACAAAGTTGGAAACAGTACTGGACAAAATGTCTTTATAAATTCAAGAATATACTGAATATACAGTATATGGGACAAAATAGTCTGGTGGGAAAATAAGAGGAAATAGCAAGCAGCTGTTGAGATGGAAGAGATACTGTATGTAACGGTCATCATCATGCTCATCAGAGGGGCGAGATAACCAGATTTAGAGAAGACAAGATAGCATAGGGAGGAGGATGTTCAAGGACAGATAGAGTGAGGGACGTTATCTTCTCTGAGCAGAGGAGGAAACCTGAGAAGATGACAATCAGGACAATTTAGCAAGCAGCAGACGGAAGCGCGTCATGGGTACGGTTACAGTTAACATGATGTTTGTTATCACAAGCCTGTCGTAAACAGCATGTTCTGGGATGGTTGTATTACTGTATCACAGATCAGTTCTTGTTTATAACACAGGGGGCGGCACGGTGGACGACTGGTTAGAGCGTCAGCCTCACAGTTCTGAGGACCCGGGTTCAATCCCCGGTCCCGCCTGTGTGGAGTTTGCATGTTCTCCCCGTGCCTGCGTGGGTTTTCTCTGGGCACTCCGGTTTCCTCCCACATACCAAAAACATGCATTAATTGGAGACTCTAAATTGCCCGTAGGTGTGAATGTGAGTGCGAATGGTTGTTTGTTTGTATGTGCCCTGCGATTGGCTGGCAACCAGTTCAGGGTGTACCCCGCCTCCTGCCCGATGACAGCTGGGATAGGCTCCAGCACGCCCGCGACCCTCGTGAGGAGAAGCGGCTAAGAAAATGGATGGATGGAACACAGGGCAAGTTTTCTGTTAGGAAGGTCATACGTGTATAGTTTTAAAGAAATGTTTACAAGAGGCAACAACATCTGAAAATACTGAATCATGTGGGGAATTACATATAAACAACAATTTAGTAGCACATGCATCAGTGACAATGGAAGTCTAGAGCAATAAATCACTACTCGTTAATTTGATCATTCAGACATGCAAATATGAACTTCAGCACGACCTGTGACAGCAGTCGTTCATCAACACAATGTGACACTCTTTATCAGATCCATGTGGAGACTCCAGCAGGGAACAGGCCTTTTCCTAATCTCTGCCTCCATCTCTCACTTGGACTCATTGCATACATTTCTATCCTTGCACTTCGAGGGTATGTTCAGAGATAAAAAAACGAGAACATTACTTGGTACAAAACAATCCCCAGACCTTCAAAAAAGACTGAAAACATTGTATTATGCATACCAGGCCAAACGTTGGAACGCTTCTCTCTGATGAAAACCATACATGTGGTTTTGGAATTTGACATGCTACGCAGTAGTGGTACAGTATGCTGGACAAGCCCTACAGTATAGTGCTTTGGTCTTCCATTATTGTTTGGTCGTGACATACTTGCCTAACCCAGAATGAAAACTTATTACTCCAATTTTATAGACTACCGTATTTTCACGACCATAAGGCACACTTAAAAGTCTTACATTTTCTCCAAAATGGACAGGGCACCTTATAATGCGGCGCGCCCTACGTGTGCACAGTGTTCCAAAATCTGTAAATGTTGTTGTGTGACTTTGATGAGTGCTCCGCTTGACTGACTGGGAGCATTTCCTGCCGACACGCTGCTTATATAGAGGAAAGGCGGACGTGACTGAGGACAGCATCCGGACGTTAAAGGTCGAAGGGTGCGCGTGATAGAGGACGCTAAAGGCACGCCCCCAGCAGGTATATAGTGCTGGGGTGTGCATTGTGCAAAACAACATCGGTTTGGCTAAGGACCCCCGAAAATAACCAACTCGAGCAATGGATTAATGAGCAAAGAACAGCCAGGAGAAGCGTCTCTATAGTCACCATTCGACTGAGTGCAATAACTCGGAGCTTGCCATCATTCCGGAAGGCTTGACGAAGGAACTCCAACCGCTTGACATCGGTGTAAACAGGGCGTTCGAAGTGAAGTTGCGAGAGGCGTGGGAGCGATGGATGACAGATGGCGAACACACACACACTAAGACTAGGAGGCAGCGCTAGGCGAGTTACGCCACGATTTGTGAATGGATTATGGATGCTTGGGCTAACGTGTCTGCTTGCACTGTTGTTCGAGCTTTCGTAAAAACCGGCTCATTTCTGAGGAGCCGCACGGCAACGAGACTGACTCCGACAATGACGAGAGGGAACCTGGCGTGTTTGATGGAGAATTTGCCAAGCTGTTCATTTCGAATACAGAAGATGAGGACTTTCATGGATTTGTGGATGAGGATTGATCAAAAATAACATGAGTACATTGTTAAATACTTCAATAAAGTACAACCGAACTCAGTTTTGCTCCCGCTGCCTTTTTAAAAATATTGTTTTAGCGTGCATGCATGCTACCGTATGTTTTAAGCTAGCGTATGTTTTACCATGCCTGTGTCCAATAAAACGGTGCGCCTTATGCATGTATAACTGAGACTGCGCCTTTTAATACGGTGCACTTCATGGTCGTGAAAATACGGTGCCTTTTTCCAAATTTTATATGGCGGAAATAATGTTGCTGTTACCCATAAATTTCACTGAGACTCTCTTTCAGGCTCCAAATGCTGTGATCATGCAAAAGTGTTTAACCCAACCTCCTTCCCATACATCAACCATTCTTTTTGCTAGATATGCACTGCTGGCAACATGGCCTGAAATTTCGGGGTTTTCCCCAGAGTCTCATCTGATTTTGCCAGTGAACACAGGCTGGCCTATGTGTGACTTCAGTCAATGATCACTACCATTGCAGCAGCACTCTCTCAAAGTCAGGGGGAGGTCAGCATCTGGCGAGGGCTCAAGACAACACATTGTTAGAGAATAATCAAACTTACAGCTACAATAATTCAGTTAACGCACTTGTGGAAATGGCTCCATCAGCCTGGAGGAATTCCAAAGCGGTAAACGTCTCAAAGTCGAGTGATGGGCGGACGGCACACAAGTTAATTCATAGCCACTTCTGACTATTCATTGGTTTTACAATCCAGCCATCTTATTGCAAACAGACAAGTAGGGGTCCACCTTCCCGTTCAAGGACATTTTGACAGGACAGATGGCTGGTGATGGACTCATCTGCTGTTGCAGGGCACAAACCTGTGACCTTGTGGTTGCAGGACGTCTCTAACCAAATGTGCAAGTCTGGCAAGATGCGCAAGTGGAGGAGAATGCCCAAGTAAAGAAAGGAACATCCTTAAGCGTGAGATAAACACTGAGCCACTTAATCGTGTTGTCATGGCAAACAGTAAAAACTTTGTTGACCCACTCAAAGACATGCTTTCTTAATTATTCATACTAAAACACAGATGCAGAGACAGAGATGTAATAATAAGTGCTGTGAACACTTGAGGACACACAGCTGGGCTGTAGAGGACAAAGCCATCTCAGTGTTTCTCCCATTAAAACTTTGTGCCAGACCCAGAAGGTCAAAGAAATAGCATGTTGGCACACAGATGAACCTTGCTCACCTGGTGTCTGCTGGGAAGACGGTACGAGGTTTACTGCACATACAGGTGTTCCTATCAAAAGCTGCAGTCGCCTGCAGACATCTGGACTGCAAGGACGGGGAATTCGATGGTTGACATGATAATATGAGGCATGACCACATGTACAGTGTGTATTTGGTTCCTTTTTTCCCATGAACTGTGCTAACCCATGTACAGACTGAGAGAAGTCTGTTTTCCCACATTTCCAGCGGGCTTAGTGATGTTTATTAGCGGTACGCAGACGCAGACCAACAGGAGCCAGGGACTCTCTCTCTCTCTCTCTTCGTGGTGCAGCCACAGACAATCAAGCTGTTTATTAGCGGGATATTAGCTACGATGGTTCATATTTTCACTCTGAAGGACTGTCTTATCCTTGAAAACAGAGAAGCGCAAAATTACATCTTTTCCAAAGATAAGAGCGTAGATTGTGAGAATGCCAAATCAAGGGCATCCATCAGCGCCTTAAACAGATGGAAAGGAAAGGAAAGATGAGAAAAAGGAAGAGTCAGAGGTCCATTTCTGACAGTCACAGCTGACTGGTCAGTGAAAAACACTCATGCCAGTTCATTGCTACAGACGAGAGTGAGCCACTCAGTGGACGTTTGATCAGGAAAACGATACCGAGCCAAAAGCAGAGGAAGTGCTGGAATGGTGTGACATAGTGACCAATACACATAAAATGACAAAGGGGTTTAACCACAACAAATGGCATCCTTTGCAGATAACTAACGATGAGTTGTTAACCTTGGCATGAGGGAATTGACACAACTCACTTCAGTGAGTCATCCTCACAGCCAACAGACGAGTCAACAAAGACATTCTTATCACCAATCGATTTGCCAAACGACAAGATGGATGCTTTAGTTGGGAGTGCCAAGGAAATGGGGTTTGATACTTATAAGCGGACTAGTGACAAGTGAAATGGAGGCCACGAGGCATCCCAGCAGCCACGGCTGCACAATGGGCCCATTGACAGGACCAAGCTTATAACCACACCAGTACAGGCACTTAGGTCCTACTGCTCGCTGTGTGGCTCGGCCATTGGGAGCTTTCAGAGCTTAACCAAATGCTAATAGGTTCAAAAGCCGAATGGAGTACAGCCTTTCTTCTCCTCTCAGCCTCCCACACGCTGCCGGGAATGAGCAGAATCGCTCCATCCCTTCCATCCTCTCTTTGGAAGCTGGAAGCATGAATGTGCCACTTGACTTTGCTTTACAGCTGCCCTCTGTGCTTAGAGACAACATGCACACACGAAGAGGTGGTCCTGCAGCCAAACATTTCCATAAAGGGGCCCAAAGACTGAGAGGGATGCCTACAGAACAGACAAAGCCTTATGTGCATTGTGCTTGAGCAGCTCAAGAGCGTCAGTGTCAGAGGCTGCGCGACCAATGCAACAGTGTGTGGGTGAAGAAGTTAACCAGGCACGGGGTCTACGCATTCCACTGCCGGGCAGAGTCACAGCCCTTGGCACCTTCTTTGCCAAGTGTGTGGATGAAGCAAGCGAGGCCCTCTCTGGGAAAAGAGCAGACCCTTGGGCAAGCAGGCTGGCACGCATGCCGTAAAAGAATAATGTTACATATCAACTTGCTACCACAAAGTCAGAGGGGGGAAGCATAAATATGTTTTCACTTTAGATGACGCCGTGTTATTTGTCTTCCAAAAATCCAGGCACATTTTCTTGATTTGAATCAAATGCTTCAAGTAATGTGGACACATTGCGCTCCCTGCCAATCTTCTCTCCATTTTGCTCAAGACTGTGCCAATTTTTGACTTGTGGCGACGTCTGGTTTGCATATACATTCATGGCAGGGTTTAGTCCGATAAAGGCAGCTTTCTTATACTAAGCTGGACCTGAGCATCCCCATATAAGCCACAGATGGTCACACTAATGGGAAACACAACAGGCTAATAAAGACAGAGCTGAGTGAGCGGCCTTTCGGTTAGCAGGGCTCAGGACGCCATGGTTCATTGACTAAACTCATGTCGAGCCCTGAAACTGAGCCTCTTTTTCCAGATAATTTCAAAAAACCTTAACTGAACCCTGTGCTCCGAGTAACAACGGTTTAATTTCTTGAGAAACAGCAAAAACACTCGACCTCAGCTTTTTGATTAATGCTCAATCGGAGGGCACAAATTTAACTGCAGAGTTCATAAGGCCGCATGTGGATGTTTGATAGATGTAACAGACCAGTTGATAGTCAATTGAGCTCCAGTAAGAGGGGCAGTATGATACAGTGAAGACAAATATGCGCCGCTGTGAAAGACAATACATCTCAGATAAGTCTGTTTATGCAACAAAAATCCAAACAGTGAAGCACTATTGTGAAAAGTTAAGCTCAAGCTGAAATGGTAATCCTCAGGTCAATGAGGAAGCCGTCCATCGAAGATAAAGATGGGAAATTGAAAATGAGCAAACAACTATTGGACACACAAGGGAAAGAATGCTGCAAAGCAAATGTGTGGAAAAAAATTTCACTTGCAACAAAGGTCTGTTCACAGTCAACGAGGGACTTCTATCATGACTATTAAACGGTTTAGATTGCCTGAGCAGACAAATCTGATATATAAATCCTCAGTAGTTGGTAGTGGAATAGCGCCAAAGTTCAAAAGCTGCTTTCAAAACAAATATAGAAAGACGAGGGCATGTATCATTCTGTTCAATAGAACCAGGAAAGGATTATTCCCCACTTTGTCCTCTTTTGATGTTTTTCATTGATTTCTGAAAGGCCATGATGCTGGCATGATTAGATTATGTTGCTTTTCCACTGCACAGTACCAGTTCGGGTGAGTTTCACTCCACTTTATAAAAGTACTTCCAAAAACTGCAGGGGGGGGGGGGGGGGGGGGGGGGAACACACCACAATGAATGAATCAACTGGAACAAGACATGCTAATAAATGACAACAATAGAGAATAATGGGGGTGTCCTGTATTTACTGTACATCTCACGAACTTTATTCAAGACGAGACTGAGGGTAGCAAGAATATGGAGCGCTGCAGCAAAGTGAAGACTGTGGAGTATTTTACCTCAGCAGTAAGGCACAGCGACATGGCAAGCTCGGTACTACAAATAGGATCCAGAAGACCCAATTGGTTACATGCAGTGAATGATATGGACGGAAATATTGGGACATATCACCATTACACCAACAAAAAGTAAAATCGGAAGCGCTCCCTGAGTTTGGAGTTTGTCTGTGGGAAGCATTCCTTATTCATCCAGAAACAATAATTAATAAGAGATCCGTTTCAATAATCAAGTGAGATGACTCTCGGCAGAGTGGCAAGTCTTGCCATCTACTTAAATGTCAGCGCTGACCCTCTTGCAACCCTGTGCTGCTATTTATATTCATCCCTCCCACCTTCCAGCGGTTCTAGCGCAAAGAGAAAGCAGAGAGATCAGTGGTAATGCTCTGCACTGCAGTAATACCACAATATCAGGCAGCATCACCAATCCTTTTTGCAATCTCGGTGTAACATTTAAATCTTAATTTGACTCTATCCACAGCAGAGGTTCATTGCAGATGTGTAGAAGGTTTTTGTTTGAAATTATTATTTTCTTTATGTTGAACTGAAATGGAACAAAGCCTTTCTCCTGTTTCAGACCAATTAGACTAATCTGTCAACCTCATCTTACAACTGAAAGGGGCTTTAAGGATTTTGTAGAAAAGAATGCTGCATGACGTTCTTTCCATTTGCACATACACACAAATTGTGCACAATCTTAACTGGACGCAAAGACACCAGTGTCGCCTGCACTTCCAGAAGTACAGTAGATGCCATATTTAGCAACATACTACCATCTCAGTGTGGGTTGAATCATGCAATCATTCAGCCGTTCAGTTAGACAAGGCAAGCTTCTGACCAAAACAAAAAACATACATGAATGGGATGAACCCATTCATGTATGTTTTAGAACTGTTGAACTGGTCGCACTGTACTGTAAAGAGCATGAGGCACACGGGAGACGTGCATGCTGTTGTGTACACCCACCACCTATGCCCATTTATGCCCACATCACCCAAGGATGTGGATCCACCTGAGACTTTACCTACTAACTACAATCCTATTGCTATGGATATTTCGTGGACTATCTTTATGGAATAGACAGTCAGGGCATCTGTAAGTACTGTACATAGACGCAAAGCCTGTCAAGGATTGATCCTAAATTCTCAAGAGGTTGGTGGCTTTACACAAAATAATAAAAACAAAGCACACATTATGACAGGAACGCCCATGAACAACAGGTCACATGGTAAAGAATCAACTTCCTTTTGAGGGCAGCAAAGGTTGGGAAAGCACTCATGCTGAAGAAAAGTCCTCCACAGCTAGATATCTGAAATCGTATTAAAGGATTTCACATAAAGGGAATCACCCACCCACAAGAGCGCTGGAGCGGCACTTTTATCCCAGCACATAATTGCAACCAAATTACAATAATTAAAGTAACCCTGAATGAAGAGTGTCATCTTAATGTTTCAGCTCTTCAGATGAGAGTGTCTCTAATTAAGACTGAATTGTCTGTCTACATAGTCATTCTCCGTGTGATTACAAAAAAAAAAAAAAAAAAAGTTTTAAAGCGTCCGAGAAGTGCTCGTCTCTAGTAGAAAAGTGAGGACACAATCAATATATAGTTGAACTCGGGCTGCACGATTTATCACATTTTAAATGTGATCACGATTTTGGCTGCCATGTTTAAATTAGCCTGATCATCGGCGATTTTGTACATTTAAAATGCGGGCACTGCTGCACATGAAAAGTGCTTAATTTGCAGCAGTGCCCGCAACCTCATCAGCTAGCCATCACCGGGTAAAGGTATGGTTAAGGCTTCATTAAAATAAATGCTTAAAATGGCATTAATGTCCAATGTAGTAATATATGAAGCTTTTATTTTGAAGTTGACGGAGAGGCAACGTGTCACGGTAAGAAACGATTAACAATCGTTGTATCGGCTGCCTTGACTTTTAACTTTTCAGCTGGCCTGACCGCAGGGGAAAAAAACGGCACAAGTAAATAGAGAGTTCTTTGCAGTTTGTGACCGTGCACAACTGACCAATCAACCAGAGCAACGGAGACGTACCCTTTCTTGACAATTCACTATATTGACGGGGATTTTCAAATGAAAACCCGGTGCTTATAGCCTAATGTTATTGTATTTTATGCATGAACTGTATTTGCTTGCATTAAGTTGCAATTCGTGATTGCACTTTGTAATAGCATATTTATCCAGTTAGCCCTTGGTAAAGTAGAATTTTTTGGGGTACATTTATTTTTTATTACTAACTATCATTTATTGTTAAATATTTATTTTGCAGTGAAAACTGTTACATATTGTTTGTTAAAAAGTAGTGCAATAAAAATAAAAGATTTTTCCCTAACGTAGAATAATTATGACTAATAATTGTGATAAAATATTGATACAAATAATTATTTTGGCCAAATAATTATTTTGGCCATAATCGTGCACACCTAAATTGCACCAATAAACTCAGATTCCTCGGAGGTCATACAATTTGGCTGTCATTTTCTAAAAAAAACATGTTCTTCTAAAATTGCCCAAAACGTCAGAGTTTCAACCATTGATGTACATGCTGCAAAGCAATACATCAGCATAACGAAAAACTCAGTTCAGTGAGCATCAAAGGATTACCACATTTCCCAAAAGAAGGCGCAGCCTAAACAAGGGCTGTGAACACCTTAAAAACAAGAGCAGAATATATATCACCTTATGCGTTGTTACTTTTCAAAGTCAAGAGTGTGGTTAAATTATTTTTAACTCTTGGTGCATTTATGATACAGTTAATTACCCTCCACATTACAGCTTCGTCGAATTTGGCAGGCACAATGTTTTTTATCAAACCTGAGATGAATTGTGCTGTCTCCCCCCCCATCTTTAAATAGTCCGTCTGAAAGGCAGGTGCAAACCAGTACGCAAAGAGGTGACAGCATAGCGCAGGCATAATGAGCCAGCAGGGAGACCTTTTCCACTAGTGTAAACATTTTTGAAACCTGAAAACAAACAAAACAAAAATTATCATGACATATCATCTATTCAGCAATTAAATTTTGGAGTTTCTGAATGAGCTAAGGCCTGACTGGAGCCAGTTACAAGGAGTTATGCCATATCAACTAAGAACATTCCAGACACAGTAACAACTGGTGCTGGCCTGTCCCAGAGCAGCTTTAGGTATGCTGTCCCAAGTTTGAAATGCAATGTTACACAGAACAGGCACATGTATCCAATTGCCAAACACTCAGAACGAGTTCAATCAAACAAAACATGGCTTTTATGCGGTTGCTGGCTTCCCCAAAATTATCTGAGCGAGAAACGTATTTTCTTTAACTCAGTAATTTAGCCTCTTCCACTAACAATTCCAATTCCATCACTTCAAATTTAATTTTGCGCTTCTCTCCCAAATGTTCCATGGTGAAAACAATCAGAGCTACCTAAAGCACAAAATCCTCTTTTAAATACAGTGATTTCTACCACTTTTATACCTGTTGCAAACATTTGGGGATCTTAGGAAATGATCCAAATCTGAGTAGATGACACCCAAGATGCCAACCAACAGCATAAGGCCCTAAGTGAGATGAGGTGAGAGATAGCAGGAAACAAGACGACTACTACAGTTTTTAATAATTTAGCCACAATGCCCGTTTAATCCCAACGCTCAACTCTTGTCCTTAACCTCACCTGACAGCAGTTTTGTTTGCAGGGTTCCGCTTCCTGCGCTGTGTGAACGTGTTTGTTTGTTGAACACAGCCGGCATCTCAGGGTCTAATTAATTACACAGATTCTCTGAGGAATTGAGGGTGACATATGCTCTTGTACTGGTGAGAGAACGAGTGTGTCTGTGTGGAAAGAACCATAAACACCAGTTTTAGGCCTGACTAGATGAGGACATATGTTCAATTGCATTGGCAAACATAGTTTGTATATTAGCACTTTTACCACAACTCTGGTGCGAACATGCGGTCAAGTCTGCAGCATCCATTAGGTTGTGTGTATGTGGGTTAGTGTAATGATCAGAAGATTCAGGTGCGGTGCCAGAAACCCACTTCTACGTGCAGCAGGGGTATCTTGGCACACACAGGGCACCAGATGTCAGAACCTGCTCAGTGGACCAATGACACTTTTTACAGCTGAAAACAGGATTTGGGCATCCAAGAATAAGCCCGCTGTGGGGACTGAACAGAACATGCACTCATTGCAACGCAGAAAACTTTTTCAAAATTTAAAATCAAACATTTCAGTGTACAGTTTGCAACCTAGGCAATATAGAAATCTGAGCATGTGACGGGTAGTAAAGGGATGACCATGCCTCCCAATTTAATTTCCATGACAGTCTGTCAACAGTTTGCTCCCCTGTGTTTGCAAGAGCGTCTCAATCACTTCTTGGCTGTTGTAGTCATTATGTCTAGCCAATTATGCGACAAATGAAATAACACTTGAATAACATCGTATAAGAAATTATTAAACCATTACTGAAGTGAAAAAAAGGATCATTATGGACAGTCTAGGAGGTTTTTGCCTGAGTCAGGCACAAAGGGCATGACAAGTGTCTTGTTGTCGTCAGTCCCTGTGGAATTGACAAGTGGGTGGCTGTAGGTAGGAGTCAGATCATCTGTCGAACAGACGGTGTGTTCTATGTCTGCACTAGAATCTACTGGGCCTAATTTTAAAACTGCATGTTTATCTATTTAATGTGGTGCAGCTAATTAACAATTCACCTGTGTTATGTTCCACCCATTTACTTTCTATAGCATTTGTCCTCATTCGGGTCGCAGGTGAGCTGAAGCCTATCCTAGCTGACTTTGGGCGGGAAGCGGGGAACACCCTGGGATGGTCGCCAGTCTCACCCGTGTTATGTTCCACCCATTTACTTTCTACAGCATTTGTCCTCATTCGGGTCGCAGGTGAGCTGAAGCCATCCCATCTGACTTTGGGCGGGAAGCGGGGAACACCCTGGGATGGTCGCCAGTCAATTGGAGATTTCAATGAACAACCATTCACACTCACACCTCTGGACAATTTAGAGACTTCAATGAACCTCATTCGCTTTGCTAATATGCATATCTTGGAGATACGGGAGGAAGTTGCGAGTACCCGGAAAAAAGACACACAAGCACGGGGAGAACATACAATCTCCCCACAGGAAGGCCTGAAATTGGATTTGAACCATGAACCTCTGGACTGTGAGGCAAGTAACCGAACCAATTCCACTGCCCGTCATGTCACAATGGAGCTTAAAAAGTCAGGTAAATGTTGTTCATCATGGCAGCAGTTGACTGAGTCAGTGCCTGCAACATATTGGTTTATGAAAAAAGCGCATTGTGCAGGTCCATTACTTAACTCCCCCCCCCCCCTTAACATTCAATGAATGTTAAATGGGGGGGGGGGGGGGAACTAAAATAACAGCAAAAAAATAGGAAATGCTGCTGTTCATTTGGAATTCTCAAAGCACTGAAAGTCATTCAGGAACAACATTGTGCAGAAGAAGAAATGCAACCAATTAAAGCATTATAGTCATGAGTCTTGAGGAAAATCCAGAAGTTAATCTACATAAAGACTAAATGGCTGAATGTAATGTAATGACTCGAAACTACATCAAGGAAATCAACAGGAAAGGCATATTAATTGTATTTAGAAATGGTAGGGGGGCAATCACCATGAAGAAGGAGAGACTCCAGTTAGCTTGTTGTCATTAAGGCTCTAATGGCAGCCAAACTTGGGAGAAAAATGGACCCCTGAGAGGACGGAAAGGATGAAGACATGCAAGAGTGCCGAATATGATAGTCACAAGGCTGCGAGCTCAAATTCAATTAGTGTATGAACAGACAAAACAGCAGTACAAACAGGAATAGTAATAAGCTAGTCCAAAACACGACTTGCTTCATTTCGTGTTGAATCGTCAGCGTCGGTGTTTCAGGCGGACCGCAATGTTGTGCACAGCTCAGACTTTAATTTGTTTATTTCTCTTAAAAAAGTTTGCGTGACAAGTTCTGGAAATCAGTTACTTTGAATGCTTTGACTGAATACTATATATAATTTGCAGGTCAGCACCCCCTCTCATTCTACCATTAATGATTTAAACTGCTGAAGTTATAAACCGATTCCACATTCTCCATCAGATAAGAGGCTGCACTGGTCTACGCCCATTAGAGTAATTAGCACTCAACATTCTCCTTTCATCCTTTTGAGACATTTTACAGCCCTTGTACAGTGGAACCACCAAAGCTGAATGCCCCAAAAGCAGAATTATTTCCAACCAAAATTTACTGTGAAAATATTCTGACGAAATTTAGAGGTTGAACAGACAGACATTATTCTGTGTGATAAGATGAAAGGTGTCAGCAAATCTTGTGAAGCTTTAGTTCAATGAGCATCTGCAAGTGTTTTTATTTCATTATGACAGACATACCACACTAATGGAGCAACTGAAAATAGAGTGTGCTAACATAATTTTTGTAAAGTTCACTGCAGACATCTTTCAGGTCAATACTTTTCAAAATCAAGGTCTAGTTCCAATTTTGACATGTAAGGGATACTGAAGGGAAACCCCTCCAGAAACAAACAAGAATTGAAAGAGGGTGCAGTAAAGGCCTGGAAAAGCATTTCAAATGAAAAATGTAACGGTCTGTTGAAGTCAATGGGTCGCAGTCTTAATTCAGTTATTGCAAGTACGGGTTATGCCACCAACTATATTAAATGTTATTCACGTTAAGTTAATTTAATCATGTCTGTTCCAATACTTTTGCTCACTTGAAAAGTGGGTGGTTTCAAACAAAAGGTGCCCGGTTTTGAGTTGTTTAACACATCTAGATGTAAATACCATGAAATAAAAGCTGGAATTCTGAACTTTTGTCTCATTCATCTTTTGATCTGAAACCCAAATGTCTTCACTATACAACAAAAACAAAGGAATTTATCTTGCCGTTCCAATACTTTTTGAGGGGACTGTTTATATAAAAAAAACTGTGTGTCAGGCATCTTCAAATGGTGAATAGTTTTACTTCATTTGACTGTTTTTTTTTCTTCTTTTTTTAACCGTAAAATAAATACCGTTAAAATATTACTAAAACTATTGCCTGTACATTTTGTACTTAGAAGGTTATACTGTAATTCCTTAACTCAGAACCTTTTTTGGGCACGTTTGTTCATTGATAATTATTTATTCATCCTCATGCTTAGAGATGGGATGTCACAAAGAGTTTCTGTCATCACTGAGTAGATCTGTGTTCAAAATATTTGCCTCCAACTTAGCCATGTATTGGCTAACCCAGATGAAAGCTACGGTATTAAATCTTAACATCACCTGACAAGGATTAAACTTGCAGCCCTTTTTTTCCCCCAATCTCTAAAGCAGCATTCAAAAATAACCTCTGAGATTCATTAGGCCTAATTTATCCATTCTGTGATTTCCAAACGCAAATGTTCTTCTCAGAAGCTTATAACGAGGAGAAGAGAGGAAGAGTCCACTGCCATGTGACTGAGATGCAGGGCGACAGCTGACCTATAAGGGCTGACTCACACACCCCCCACCCCTTCACTTCACCATTAATATATTCACTTATTAACGCTCAGGGGACGTGCAGTAATAGTGTGTAAGAACTCGCTCTGTGCTCTGCAAAAAAGTAAAATGTGCAAGGTGCGTACACACAAAATAATGCAATATATATTGCTTGAATATTAAAATGAAGCTAATTAGTGAGATTGCAATGTCACTGTCTCAGGATTGCACTGTTACACTAAATCTGGGTGACCAAAAGAAGGGAGTTAAAACTTGCAGCTGAAAATGCTAAAACATAAATTACTACAACTCATTATACATGGATGATAATGTTGTGTGCCAGTGTAGTTAAGATAGAACAATAATAACAAATAATTTCCATATATAGGACTCTAATCAGTATTTACCTCTGAATTCAGCCAGCTCACAAATAAATAATCCAACATTGACGACAATCACTAAATTTATGCAACAGGAAATACTCTTATCAATAGCTTTTTCTCTCTTTTCCCTGTGGTGGTGAATTGTTTCACATTGTGAATGGTACCAGTACAAGTACATATATTGTCAAAATGCAATCTATTACAGTAATTAGGTTGCTCTTGTTGTGTGTGTCGAAACTGCATTTAGGTGTGTCTGGATGTGCATTTTTTTTAGCTTTTTGCCCATTATTGCCTTGGAATCTGAAGAGACACACAAACCAAAGACCTGATTCTTATCAATGGAAGATTTGTGCATGCGATAAGGCCCCAAGGCGAGGCCTGTTTAAAATGTCATCATCATTAACGTCATTTGTCCAATGGCCACGGCGAGACAGAGCGGCCATTTGGAAAGACACCCAGTGAGGAGGAAGATGAAGACAGACAGCGCTGCTGGTCAGGAACAGGAAGATGTTTCATGAGGCTTAATGAGCAAATGTGAGCGCACACCCACGTTTTGTGAAATTACAGCTTTTTCTTTTTTTTTTGGACTTTCTTTTTTCTTACAAGCATGTCGGGTTTACATTCTATAATAGTGTGGTGATACAGACATAGATCATCATATTCAAAAGTTATCAGACTTACATCATGATCATAATCTGTCATTCTCTCATTAACAGAAAGTGAAAAAATATTGTGATTAAACAAAAATGCTGTTCTAATGAGGTGTTCCACGGATGCAGGGGGCCTGTCTGTTGAATCTAGCTGGCTGACCGGCTGACAGTAAGTGTGTGTGACACTTCCCTGCCGCAGGAGTCGTAGGCGCTAGTGTATTGTGACAGAGTGCAACCTTTAAAGGCCAGCAACTGATGCACAACTGCGCCCAAACCCCAGCGACTCAGCCTGCGACGGCTCTCCGCCTAAGAGCATCTGTGCCTGCACAAGCACAAAGATGTCATGTCACTGCTGTGGTGTGCACACAACACTGTCCCTTAGCTGCTCCAACAAAGACATCTGAGACTAATTTGACCGCTTCTAAGTAAACCATGTCAAGTCATTAATCTATCTTGCACACTTTAATACAGGCATAATTTGATGCATGCATAACGAAAAAAAAAATACAAAATGAGGAGTTCAAAGCTGTGGCACTAATTACCATTTGAAGGCTGTTGGAAGTGAAAATCATCTACTGCCACCTGCTGGTCAAAATTATACATGCTAGAAAAAATCCATCCATCCATTTTCGGAGCCGCTTCTCCTCACTAGGGTCGCGGGCGTGCTGGAGCCTATCCCAGCTGTCATCGGGCAGGAGGCGGGGTACACCCTGAACTGGTTGCCAGCCAATCGCAGGGCACATACAAACAAACAACCATTCGCACTCACAGTCACACCTACGGGCAATTTAGAGTCTCCAATTAATGCATGTTTTTGGGATGTAGGAGGAAACCGGAGTGCCTGGAGAAAACCCACGCAGGCACGGGGAGAACATGCAAACTCCACACAGGCGGGGCCGGGGATTGAACCCGGGTCCTCAGAACTGTGAGGCTGACGCTCTAACCAGTCGTCCACCGTGCCGACAGAAAAAATAAATAAGGAAAAAAAAATACCTTTATATATAATATATAATTTAATTAATGTGTTTACCCGGCAACAAGTTCTTTGCTGAAGCTTGCTAAGATAAAGCTTTAAGAAGTACAGTAGTGGTGTGATGTTTCTTCAGGAACTGTATAATAATATTATGGCTGGCCAATGTGCACTTTACGACAATCTTGACCTTTTAAAATGACGTGAATCTCAGTATTTTCCTCACTGGTTAATGACACGCATCTAAACTACATTTTCTTTGAATCATTTATTGTGTACGACAGATTTATATTTTTCAATATTAAATGTGTCTTGATAACTGCTGTTTGTGTTGTGTTCGATGAATATGTCATTTAAAATAGGTAATCAGGTCCCAAATGATTATGCATATGCTGTTTATGTTAAATGTCCTAAATAGTCTAAATCGATGCCATTTACATTGAACACAATTTTTTGATCATCAACAATTACATTAGCTTCTACAATATTCAGGATTATATTCAACAAACCCAGCACCACAAGAAGAGTATTTTGGGGTGCAAAATTACTCACAATAGGCTGTTCCAAATTATATACTACAGTGTATAAAATACAAAATAGGTTCTGAAGAACTGAGCTGCTGTTTGGATGTATAACTTCTCTCCACTTTCATAGATTCCTTTCAAAGATGCTCCACAGGTTCTCAAAAGTGTTGAGGTCAGGTTATGATGGTGGCCAAAACACGTTTTCTCCTTTTATACCCACAGCAGCCAAAGCTTTAAGGGTATTATCAACAGCGTGGTAGTCAAGTGAAACTATACAATATATACAGTATAGTACACTATACAATGAAACTATTTGACTGCGGAAGCCAAAGTTCTTCATTTTATACAATGGCAGCATTGGTTAGTTTCGCCTTGGAAAAATGGATGATCCTGCATTGAAGGGTTGTTGGCAGAGATGGGGGGGACTCAAGTCAAATTACTTGACTTGAGGTGGCAGTTTTATGACTTGCGACTTGCTTGCCAAGAGACTTGACTTTGACTTGAACTGCATGACTTGACAAGTCATCTCACTTAGAGTTGGAAATCTGCATTTTAATTAAGACAGTTTGCCTTTCTTTGAAAGGAAAATTTTGGAGGGGGTCATTTGCACCAACCTGGCAAAAAGTCTGCATTGTTGCGCACTTGCCTGTGTGACATAGCCACCTGCATGAACAACGATGGAAGGAGCTCCAAAGATACTAAAATTTGGATTCAAGGATTATGTTGTCGATGAAGTCTGCAAAAAGAGGATGGCAACCTGCATGTCTTGGAATTTGCGCATTAAAGAGAGAACAACAACAACAATGTTGAACTTCATCCGCCGCTACAAAACTCAGAAAAACAGGTCAGCTAATATAACAGTTTAGCTAGCTGGTCAAACATTAAGTTTCATAGACTGGTTTGGGCAGACAGTGCTTATTGGTGAACTAGACTTAAACGTCACTAGCGCTTAAATTGGATTAACAGCGGCCGATGCGGAAGTCGAAAACGGCGAATTTTGCCGAAAGGCGACTGATTTGCATGTATGCAAGCTGTCTGCACTATGTACAGCATATGAAACATAACCTTTAATATAATGACCATTGTCAAATGTCCAGTGTCAGTGCTTCTAAATTAGATTGTTTAATTCTGAACACAGCCACATCCCTAGTTATGTGAGCATGTGCACACGTAAGCAACCACATTATCTCTGTTGTTTATTTTTACTTCTCTCAAAAGAATTCAATTTTTTTTCCAAATGAGTTGTCAATGTGTGTCACATTAAAGGTGAAAAAAAGTTGAAGATATTTATTATGGTTTTTGTTTAATGTTGTTCTCTTAGGAACCATAGGAGTTAGAAGGCTGTCACCACAAACCAAACAGCATTGTTTGTCCAGAAAAGTTGAGTTAAATTGAGTTTGAAATTTAAACTTTAAAACAATTTAGTGCAATAAATTCAATCAATCATAATCTCAGTTGTTGTTCATTTAACTTTTATACGGTGTTAATAATTTTTTTAGTGTTATGATTTGTGAAAAAACACTTGCTATATTGCTTAAACCAAGTAATGACTTGACTTGCTAGAAATTTTGTGGCGACTCAACTTGACTTGATTTTTTTTCCCCCACTGTGACTTGGGACTTCCTTGAGACTTGAAGGTTAGTTATGACTTGAGGTTTGCTTGTGACTTGCACATATGTGACTTACTCCCACCTCTGGTTGTTAGTATTCACGAGTCTTCTTATCTTTGATAATTGCACTTCAGTTGTATCCTTCAAACTTACTGCGCTATCATCATATTATAATAACTCCCTGGATCCCAACCCTATTCAGAAAAGTCCAATATGTAATTGAAACATGACGGGCGAGTGTTGAACCATCTCACACAATGTGAAAGTCATTTTTACAGTTGGACTGGTCTCCACGGAATCCAGACCTTAACCGCATTTAAAATAATATTTTGGCGAATAATGAACGCAACTTTTGACATAAAATCTTGGCAAATGATGAATACAACTTTAGACATAAAGGTTATAATATTGCTTAAAGATACTGCATTGTATCAAAAAGACTAAAGGCTATCCATCCAACCATGTATTGGTATGTGTGATTTTTTATTTTTTTTGCTGTGTCAAGAACTCATCATTTTACCTTTTTCACATAAATCACATGGTTATACTATTTTATAATGAGGTCTATGGTATCGATTTTAGCTACAAAACATGGTGACTTTTACTATATTGGCCTATGCATGAAGTATGCTTATGCATGTTCATACCTCTCATAGATCGTCTTGAGAGAGACCTGATCAGACACTCCATCACTCTCTTCTAAAAAGAGGATGATCCATGATGTCCTGTAAGGCCACTCCTCGGTTAGATTGATCCACGACGCCAGACGATCCCAGTTGAAGATTATCTGATTTGCTCGCAAAAGACGACCTGTCAACACAGAGGGCAGACATGGCCTGTAATCGCGCCGTAAAAGCCATGAAAATGCAAATAACACTAATAAGTCACTTGTGAGTCAGTGATTATAAAGGAGAATGTCATTACGAAAGATGATGAATTGAGGAGTGAGAAGGTTTACCAGTGATGGAAACAATATTGAGTAGTCTCCTCATGGTCTGGGGGCTGATGTCACTGAACCAGTCCTCAGTCACCAGCAGCTTTGTCAAGTCAAAAGACATCTGTCTGGTGATGGTCCTCTGCATCTGGCGCCGCCGGTATGTGTCCTTCGAAGATAGCCATCATTTAAAAAAATTACAGTTCCATGAGTTAATGTTACATGCTTGGAAGGGTAACACGAGTCCTAATGGCATAGGACGCTACACTGATGATGTTTAATTGTAAAAACTGCGACTTTAACTAATCAACCTCAAGAGATTCAATGCAGCTAAGATGAGTTCCTGGAATTTGTAAGTTGGCAGTATATGTCCCCTGAATGCAAACTGCATCATGAGACCCCAGAGACGGCCTTCAGCGTCACCATGTGATCTCAGGCCAAGTCACTCAAAAACATTATGCCTAAATAAACGTGTCTCATATTCCATACCTCATTTGCAAACAATTCATTTCATTAATGTTCAATGCACCTTTTCATATGTAATATATGAGGCTAAATTCACGGGAGTCTGTTAAGATTATCTTGAAAACAAAAACAAAACAAAAAAAGAACAACAAATGGGAATCTCTCTGAAAGCAACATTCTCATACAGCAGCCTTTCCTGTCACATAATCTGCCAAAGAAAAAAACTCTCTGTGACTGCAAGAGAAAAACAAATCAAAGAGCCACTGTCCCAAACAGAACAGTCATGACATGACACACAGGCTAGCTATTGACACAGATCTACCGGGGAACATCTGTGATGATATCAGACAGCTGCCATGGTCATGAGCCAAGATGAGGGTTTTGGTTGACTTTGAAGTCATAATACCACTTTTGTGACCTCTTTCTGGGAGATGAAACATATGGCCACCACTCAGTCAGGGCCCAAAAGGTCCAAGTTAAAGATAGACTAAAAAGTTCAAGCTGTACATCCGCTTTGCAAACAGGCTACCATTTGACTGGTCAGACTGTGAAATTTATTTGATGGTAAAACACGTATTTGGTCGACAGCTCCCAGAAACATGGCCTTAACATCAATTTCAATCAGAAAAGTCTGTTGTATTTTCCTAGGTCACCTCAGTGTTAATAAATAATATTGATGCCATTTGGTCGGTGGCGGGCTGTGAATTTGGTACCTGAGCCTTCAGTGGGGATTTACCCGACTTATTCCACATCCTAATACCGCCACAATCATGATGCAAGTACAGAAACCATCAATACTACACAAAAACGCTATATAACAGAATGTAACTGTGCCACATAAATCAGCTGGAACAGTTCAGAACTTGGTTTGCTCTGACTAACCAATCAGAGGACAAAAAAATGCTGACGTTATTGTGGGACAGCCACCTGGCCCTGTGAGGTGAATTGGTTACAGAAACAATCCCGGTGCTGACGTAGCCTAAATTACATCGACCAACAGTATTGTTTCTGTAGGCCCTGGACCGATTAGATTAATATGGCAACAAATAAATTCTGATTGGACAAAAAAAAAAAAAAAAAATCTAATATTCGCAATACACAAACGTACTGAAAGCAGTGGAGCCTATAGAAACACATCAGAATGAAGAGAATAAATGTTGGGAATAAATTAATACAATTTCATGGAACAAATATTTGTATTTGGGCTGTACAAGAAGTAGATCAGTGCTTATTCCCAGTGTTTGGAAAGCAGCGGAGGACTTGCTGGTCCTGATGGCTCACCGCTGCCTTTACTTACTCAAATATTCACCTAAATAACATAAGGCACAGAATGTTTCAACTTCCAAGCAGTAGGAGCTAGTTTAACTGTCACAGAGGTAAATATTTGTTTACAGACTATCTACATAGTAAAAAAAAAAATCATCATTTCAAACTAGAGAATGAATCATGAAAATGAGTCATTCTGTCATTTGCCCCTTCGACCAAGAGAATGAAAGGGCAGGATGCTTCCAGAATCAAAGGGGATACCACGAGCATTTCAGTTTGACAGGGGGAGAAAAAAATGTTTAGCAAACAAGTAAGGGAGGCGGGGAGGAAGTGGAGGGTGCGTGATAAGGTCTCGCAGGGGGCAGGAAGGCATCAGCGACAGCAGCAGAGTCGCTTAGCCTCCTGCCAGCAGAGTCGGTGCCAGTGTTTTGTTGCGGAGGCCCACTGCTGCTCAGCCTTGTCATTAGATGGTGGCAACGCAGCAGGAAGGATAAATAGCCATTACATCAATTACACCAGGAGCCTTGGCTGCACACCCAGCTCTTTCTCTCTCTCTCTACCTATCAGCATGTCTCCTGCTGTCCACTGGCCTCCACATCGCCTGCAAAAGCCACGCCTGCACTGAGCATCCTCTTCAGGAGGCGACGGAAATTAGAAAGCAGCAAGGGTTTTTATGGCGCTAAGTCTCACCCTTGGCAGCACACAGTTTCCTGTCCAGGCAGAGTTGATTGTTCAAAATACAGTGATGAACGATTTACGATACTGCCTAATCAATTATTTTAGTTTACTTGGCAAATCCATAAAATTAACTGCCCCCTCAAACTATCTCAACATTTTCCATGTAAATGATTCCCATGAGTATGTGACAATGCCCATAGAATATAAAATTGATCTTACTGACCTTATACAAGGGGCTCACACATCTCTGTGTTGGCTGCTAAGTACAATAAAGTTGACAATGTTTTACTATTAAAGTTTGAAAAATGGAATGGACTGCTTCCTGTGCCACAGGCAACAACAACGCAATTTTATTGTTCCTTTTCTCCTTTCACATGTAGGTGTCTGTGCTTACAGATGTGCAGGAAACAACTGTAACACTTAACACTACTAATTAATTCAGTTTAGTATAATAGTAGTAATACCATTGATACATTTAATTACCATGAGTATCGTTAATATAATTCATGATGTACACACAACTTCCTTACCCCTGTTGGAATCCCACTAGCTTATTACTCTCAACTCAACCGGTTGAGGAAGATGGCCACCCTACTCTGAGTCTTGGGTTTGTTTGAGGTTTCTTATCAAGATGGAGTTTTTCCTTGCCTCTGTCACCTAGCGCTTGCTCATGTGTGTTTCGGTTAGTTTGTAAATGTGTCATAACCATGGTTCTAGACCTGCTCCCTTGAGATAACTACCAGTAACAATAAAATTGACTTGACATGAGAAAGTGAGCTGCGTTAAGTCTTTGTCAAGCGACTCATCTCCGAAGTAGTAATCTTGTCACGCGTAATCAAAAGTACAGTATTTATTGTTTTTACCTTTTAATATTAACAATGACTATCTTATTTTTATACTTTTATGATATAGTTGAGAATGTTAAAATGTTATCTAAAACATTACTTATGTGGTTAAGGTTTTGTTGTGGTCTTCCATTATTATCTACGGGAGTAATGGATTCTAAACTTGAACAAATTAGACGTCAACCAGCGTCCTGAAATAGATTGTGTTTGACTTCAGGGGTTTTACTGTCCATGATTTAAAACAATCTTTACCCTGCGGTTAAGAGCATTCTTGCTGCCAAACTTGGCCTGGTCTGGAGCCAGGCTATTCTGAGACATCTTCCTGTCAACATCTTCATTCCAACCTGGGATTGAAAAAAAAAAAAAGAAGGAAAGAATAGAATGAGGTAAATTCTCAGGGCATTGACGCGATCGCAACTGGACTATTCTGGTTGTCTTAGAAGACGTTTCCCCTCTCACCCGAGCAGGCTTCATCAGTTCATGCAACAAGGCTTAGTTAGGACACACTCGCCTAAGAATGAGGTGAAATATTATTTTCCACGAAAGGTCCTCAGATGCATTTTGCCGTACCTTCCGCAGCCAAGCCGTCGCCATTACTGGGTGCCGCCATGCAGAGCTTCCTGGCTGTGCTAAGACCTCTGCTGTTGAGGAAAACTGGCAGGTGGACAATGTTTCTCATGTAGTCATGGCCATTGATGTTGGAGTCTCTTAACACACTGTTGAGGTTTTGGTTGATGGCTTTAATGATGATATGAGGGTCGCTGGCGAAGATGGAGATGAAGGGCCCCTTGGAGAAGAGAACTCGCACCTAGCAGGAGAAGCAGCCATAAAACATGTCAGGCAAAGAGGAAATAAAACATAACGAGTTGGTTTATGGATATCTGTTTTTAACACAATTTGTTGTTATTGTTTTTTAAATCAACAGTAACAATATTTGGATGAGCATGTGAAGCTGACCGAGACATACAAGTACATACAAGTAGCAGCGGAGGCAAACTGTGAATCACAAGTTCATCACGCCGCAAAGCGCATTAGGGGTTTTTCTACCAATCAGCCCAGCCACTTTGAGTTCCTGGTAGCAGGAGTTCCTGTGGCCCATGTGGTTTGTGTTTCCATCGCAGTTATTAGTTCAGGGTGACTTCAGCAAATGAGGCTGATGTTGCTCATTACTGACACACTACTGGATCAAAAATAAATGCTGGCATTTCAAGCTTTCAATGTCTTATTTTATATCCTAATCAAAATTTCCAATATTTTTGATACGTTTAAAACCTAATCCTTTATCCAGGTGAGGCAATTAAGAACTGATTCTCATTTGCAATGCCAACCTGGCTGCAGTCTACAGTCTTTGAGGTAGGGAGTGTTATTATATACAGGTCCATTTCAATAAATTAGAATATATTTATTCTATTTCATTAAGATGATATACCTAAATAGCTTGTGCAACAGAAGCTTGCAGATGACTAGAGATGTGATTTATCAGTTGGAAAATACAACAGGGACATGAGCCTGAAGCCTTACACTGTTGCAGTACAAATTTGAGAACAATAAATCACATATATAATCATGTGCAGTCTTCTAAATGTATTTATATACAGCGGCTGAAAGAAGTATTTAACGCATCACAATTTTTCTCACTAAGTATATTTCCAAAGGTGCTACTGACATGAAATTTTCACCAGAAGTAGGGAACAACCTAAGTAATCCATACATACAAAGTAGAACAAAAAAGATCAGAAATTAATTTGTGTGTAATAATGTGAAATGACACAGGGAAAAAGTATTGAACACATGAAGAAAGGGAGGTACAAAAAGGCATGGAAAGCCAAGACAACACCTAAAATCTATCAATAATCAAACAGCAATCCAACCCCTTGTCAGTGCAAATGAAAATCAGCTGGTTCAGTCCTAATTGATGGCCTACAAAAAGGTCTCATTGCCATGATGTGAGTCAAGACACATCTCATGATGGGTAAGAGCAAAGAGCTATCTCAAGACCACCGCGGACTAATTGTTGCAAAACATAACGATGGCATTGGTTACAGCTGCATGTATAAGCTTCTGAATGTTCCAGTGAGCACGGTTGGGGCCATACTACGTAAGTGGAAAGCCAATCATACCACCATAGATTTGTCTCGATCAGGTGCTCCTCACAAGATTTATGACAGAGGAGTGCAAAGAATAATCAGAAGAGTTGGGCAGCGGTGGACCTTGCTGCCGGGACAGCAGCGGATCTCACCACTGAGGACTCTGTGGTTAAGTCCGCTGCGGCTCGCCACCAAGCCCGTCGATGTAAACTCGGCGAGCACATAGTTTGTCCAGCCAGCTCCATGTCCAACAAGTGCGGCTCAGCGGGAAGACCTAAAGATCGGTGTTTGGAAGCATCACGCCCCTCAGCCCCGGCCGAGGAAGACGCACAAGCCTGCTTGGGCTTGGACCTCCGTTAGTTAACGTGGCAAGCCCGTGGCGAGGTCTGCCACCGCTACGTTTGATCGGTGATTCAAAGTTATGCTTTTCAATGTATTTTAATCCTCTTATTTCGAGCCTTGTGTGACACCGCATAATGGTGGCTATGTCAATGAAAAAGTAAATGCCCACGGAGGTCTGTCAACCAATCAGTGTTCGTCAGCACAGCCTACACCCCCCCCCCCCCACCCCAAAGAGTTCCTGGTAAACTCTCAGAAGACCCTATCCGCCAGGAGGAATGAAATAATCCAGGGGGAACCTCTCGTACCCTAGTAATATTTTTTTGGTGCCCACACAGGGGGAACTGAAGCTATCAGGGTAGCTAGGGAAGTTCCTGCAAAGGAAAAGCGCCTCTGGTGATTCATCATGTATCTTTCTACAGTATACAATCACATTGTTTTTTACCAGTGACTATTGAAGGTCACATCTGCATTGGCCGCACTTTTCACTTATCTACTTTTTTTTTGTAGTCTATGGTTTTAGGTGAGAGTATTTTTGGCCAATACTTTCTTGAATAAAATCCAAAATGTATTACTTTAACACAATCCACTCCACTAACTTACTTGATATGGTCAACATCTTCTCATTGTTATAAAATTTTATTTTGAACAGGAATTAACAGTTTTAGCACAACAACAGTCCTGTGTGAATTTGTTTAAAAGGAATTCATCTCGTCAAAGAGGACCATAGTGACTTGCCGCAGAGTCTCACAAATCTTGTACCCGCAACACAAATTCTTGGGGATTTTCCACGGTGCTAACTAAAAGGCAGTGTCCGAGCGTCACGGGACATGGATTTGTGTGGCAGGTTTTCACGGTTTGTTAACCCTTGACCATTTAGCCTCACGCACAGGAGAATGAACCACCGTCTCAGCAGCAGCTGTTGGCAACATCACGTGAACTTCACATAATGCACGCACATACTTCAGATGAGAAAATTACATTAGCACACAGGAGGTTGCAATCTACTTTGGGATCACTCCACAAAATAATATTTGGCTAAAGGTGGAATGATTCTATTAGAGCAGCTGGGAGTAAGAAGCTAAACTTAAAGGGAAGCTGCGGCAGCTGAGAACAAGAGGGTAGTTGTATACCTCCGGTGTGTGTGCTCAGAGACAGAAAATTAGGATCATGGGAACAACTATTTTGAACTACAACAGTAACAACCACCACTACAATTACACACCGTGTCCAGCATCTGCAGCACTTTGTCCTGTTCACAGGCATCCAGCCCGTCTATGATGACGGCCATTCGTGTCTGGTTCTGGGTAAAGCCATCAATGGTCTTGGCCATCTTTGACATTAGCTCTACCTCATGCTTCAGAACCTGCCGTGACAAGAACAAATAAAGGCTTCAAAACATTTACCACGTAAAACCAGATAATTTGATCTTTCTGATAAATTACTAAAGAAATGTGTATTTAATCAATTTTTAAGATCTCAAGGAATCCAATGCATCTCCAATGGGATCAAATGATCCATTTAATCTACCTTCATAAAGCCTTCACTCTTGAGCTGGTGCAGGTTGTTGGCAGCCCTGTGCAGGCGTTTCCTCTGGGAGTTAAGAACAGAGTCTCCCACCTGCCACCAGGTCTTACAGTTAAGCAGCAATGCCAGGCCCACCACGCTGGCCATGGCGATCAGCACCGCGTTCACTGTCAGGTTTTCAGAGTCCACCTGGACAACAAAGGACAGATTAGTCTGAAACACAACACATCCAGATCATGTGTTTGTAAGAATATTCTGTAGTTTCTCATCTTTTTAACCCACCTTAAATATTACCAGCAAGGCTAAGCCAGCGATGAGGCAGCAAAGTGTCAAGGCAAACAGCACAAAGGAAGGCATGCAGCATGTCTTCTTCCACTTTTTACCTGGTAGGTGGGAGGGCAAGAGATGTGTAATCCTGCTTGTAATGTCCTAATATTAATAAAACCGCTTTCTTAACCATTTAATAATGCACAGATAAAAGTAAACACCAATTGTGTGCGGCCCTAATTGACTTATTGCTGTTTAACAAACCACGGTAACAGGAAGTCTCTGTCATACAACTGCTCGTGTCCAAATAAACAGCTCAAATGATAAAGACATGGCATCCAAATGAAATCTGGAAACTGTAAATTTAAAATATAAATCCACTCTTCAACTGTGACTGGCGTCATAATTGAAAGACAGCAAAGTCACCTTGGATCTCATCATTCTTGAAAACCCTGAACAGCCTGGTGGCCATGAATCCAAACTCCCTTTCACAAGCATCTGAGAGTGTGGCAATCATCTCAGCCATGGAGGTCTCCCCTCCCACACTGGATAGCCGATTGTAATCCGTGAACAGGAACCTGTCATCAATGAGAGAAGAAACCTCTCTCTCTTAACATGCAAAAACTCAGGAAAAACAGCTCATTAGGATGAGAGTTTTGTGTTTCACTGTCACCTGACAGGCAGTGCACGGGTGGTTTGCTCAGGCAGTTCGGGGGGATTGACAAACATCAGTTTGAGGAGGAGCTCCAGGTAGCCAATTTGCCTGGCAAGGCGGGTGCTGATGACCCACGCCCAGTTCCAGCTCTCTCTCTCACGTCGGCTTCCAAAGTACACTAAAACTGAAGATAAGACAAAACAGCCAAGATTTGTCATTTAATTATTTTAACATTGGTACATTCACAAGTATACTCAACGAGCGATCTGACCAGTTTGTTTTCTTCTTTCATGATTTATTTTCAAACATCTTTGTTTATTGGTTGTGTAATGGCGCCCTCTAGTGAGCCAAATATTTGAACGCATGTTTTTCCTATTACAATTCAGTAGACCGCCACGAATAGGGATACAGCCTCGCCACATATACAAGTATAAAATTTCCATGACGAGCTGGGTTCACTCAAACAGTAATTACCCTAACCTCTATAGTAATAGTTAAAACCATAAATATACCACAAACTATAATCCCAAAACACTGGGGAAGAGGCTCATAGAATTTCAAACACTTACAAACAAAATGTGCACAGTATATTGCCATTAAAAAAAAAATAAATAAAAAATAAAATGGGACTCGATAAAAAAATAAACCCACCGACCCACCCACACCCACACACAAATAGTAATGTTTTCCGCAAATAACGGGGGGATAGGGTCAAAGAAGAAATCCTTGAATAGGCGAATTCAGGAATGCTGAACCACGAATATGAGGGGGTCCACTATAGTGGTGTGGTGTAGTCTTTCAGTAGCCATTGAGCACGTAACAAATGAGTTGAGACAGTGTATAAAGTCTTGTCATTTTACCAAAGAAGATGTAAATCAAAGCGAGGAAGCTAAGGGAAACAGCGATAGCCAGCTTGTGATCAACAGTAAAGCCCAGTATCAAGGCCACTGAGCCACACAGCAGGAGGGTGAGGAAGACCACCAGCCAGGAAAACTGGAACAACGGCTCGATTTGCTGCCCTGCAAACGTCTTCATTTCATCTGAGAGACAAGCGGAGAGGATAGAGGCATCCTATTAACATACTTCAAATACTTATCGAAAAGGAGATTTTTCATGCTGTGTGAGTACCGACCCTCCAGTTTCTTAAGAAGAAAAGATTTCCCACTGCCCCACTGTGCGTACAAACCAACACAGATGGGTGGTTGCATGGTGGGCTCGCTGAGAATGTCTGCAAGAGCACTGCTGTACAGGTCGTAACCCAACATGTCCCCATCTGATTCAGTTGGGGAGAGGTGTTCTGAAAGAGAAACAATAAAGATGATGAATGGTTCAGGTTATTTCGAAAGAATCCTGAACAACAACAAGCAAATAGTCGTACTGGCGCCAAATATTTGTGTGAGTATGCTTTTCTGGTGCGTGCAATCGATGTTGTATGGTGTCTCTCCGGCCTTGTTCGGGCGGTAAAGGAGGCGGCCATCTTTAGGGTTCCTTAGCAGCAGCTCGGCCAGCTTTCGGCTCCTCCCTCTGATAGCGATGTGGAGGGGTGTATCGCCTTTCTGTTCAGTCAAAAGGAAGTTGAATTTTTTAGAAAAATGACTAAGTCATTCAGAGTTAAGAGTCATTCAGAGTCTTGACCTTTTCCACAGCTGACACTTTTGCTCCTTTATCCAGCAGCAGCTCGACGATCTCTATGTTCCTCATTTTTGTGGCTTTGATAAGTGGGGTTTCTCCCTCCTTAAAAGCAAGAATACACATATACTTCATTTAAAAAAAGATTTAAGACAATAATTTCATAGAAACAAAGTGAAGATGTGCACAGTACAAGAGCGAGAACATGCTATGTGGCAATGGAATGTTATACCTTGGTGCAGCTCTCCGTGTCAGGGTTACATTGCAGGATGTCTCTCACCATGGTGGCGTTACCTTTCTCCACTGCCCAGTAGAGAGCTGTCTTTCCATCCTGATGTGGAAAAAAACATTGGGAGTCAATTTACCACTGTAACAGCAACATAAAAAGCACTAGTGTCGAATTAAAGCTGAAAACCGAATATATAGTAAAATGCGGACCAAAATTATTTGAAAAATATGCCTCACAATCTTTAGATTTCTTAAGATTTTGCTAGACGTCAACAGAGTGAACATCTCAAGGATTAGGTCTATAAGTGTTTAGTATTTTCTTTGGCTTTTTTCATGTTTTTGTGATGGTAAGAGTTGAAAAATGTGATAATGACCATTCATTCGTTTTTTCACACCTCTTATCCTCACTAGGGTCGCGGGCTTTGGAGCCTATCCCAGCTGATTCTGGGCGAGAGGCGGGGTACATCCTGAACTGGTCGCCAGCCAATCGCAGGGCAATAACGTCCAATGTAAATATAAATTATTTTGACAGTGGTAGTGCAGCAACACAAATAGTACATGCATCAGAATTAATGGTTAGGAACTTACCGTAGCACACAGTTGAAAGTTTTTTAGAACTCTTATAAAACAGTAGTTAGCTTATTTTGACACTCATAGTACAGATAGGAATGTTAAAAAAGAGAAAAAGTGTGACACCTGAAATTGTATTCAGCAAGCCTCCTTCTAAAATTCCTTAAACGCTACACCTACAAAGCAAGTTTATAAGTTTTATTTTTGTTTCATAAAGTTTTCTCACAGTTCCTAGCTCCTTATTGCACTTTTATGCAGTATTTTTTTTAATATTGTTAAAATGTTACTTACATTACATGCACAGTTAATGATTTTAGCATTGTGACAGTTGGACAATGTAACAAATAAAACAAATGTCTCCAAACATGAACAAATCTTTCCAAAAAATGGTCAAAAGTTAGTGTTCCAATAATACAGTCATACAGAGTATCTCTAAAATGTGCCTGTTTTTTAAGCCCAAACATTTGCGTAAACTCTGAGCCGAGGATTTAAGTTAAATTGAAGTAGAAACAGAGCAAAGCAAAGAGTATTGAGTTGCAGTGAACACAAAAAGGCCTCCTGCTTGCTTGTAAAGATCAACAAAGATTCAGAGAGGAGTTCCTACCTGGCCCCTGACATCAATATCTGCATATTTGTTCAGCAGAGCTCGCACTATTTCCACATGACCTCCTCTCACTGCTCCTATCAGCATGGTCTCCCCACTCTGGAGGGAGGAAACAGTGGGAAGGCATTTGTTTTTCCATGTCGACCTCTGAAAAACAACTGTCCAATGGGTCTCACCCTATCTGGGATGTTAACATAGGTTCCGGCATCCAGCAAGTCCTGCACAATCTCTGTGTGTCCCTCCTTGGCAGCGATGGCCAGGGCTGTGTTGCCATCCTTGTCTGTCATGTTGACATTCGGGTTTCTCTTCAGCAGCTCCTTGACGATTTCAGTGTAGCCTCCTTTTACTGCCACAATCAAGGCTGTCATGGAGTTCTGAAAAAGAAACAGATACAAGTGTTATATCTAGGCTGTGTGCTAATTAAACCGACTGGTCATTAACTCAAAGTCTCATAGGACTAACAAATAGCTAAAAACTCAATGTAATGTGTTTGGCTGGGCTGTTAAGCCATTACGTTAACGGACTTGACTGTGTAAATGTGTGACTGCTGCCAAATATTAAATCCGTCCAAAAAGTTAGTGCAAAAATGCTTAAGAACTTGATGACAGAGTCGTACGCACAACCAAACATATGCAGCGGTACAATAAGAGACAATGACAGATGAATTTAACAATGTTTAGCACTGTGGTTGTAGCTTGATCGTGGTTAAAGTAGAGCTGAACTGCATAATACTGAGCTGTTTTTCATATTTCGGGTTCTCTACTGACTACAATGAAACCTCCAAAGTCAAATGTCCCGAACGTCAAACGTCATCAAAAGTCAAACCTCACAATGCATGACATTGAGCGAGATGCCCGAAAAACTTGAGCATCGAAGGGCTTAACTCCAGAAATAAGTTTTCTTCTTGTTTTTGAAATGCCACCACAGAAGGGCAACAAGTGATAGCAAAAAGGAAAGTGTGATGATAACCAAAAGACCCACAAATGAAACTTGGTGTGGCACAATAAAATGTCTGTACAATATGAGCAATACAATTAATTAAATATCAAACAACTTTAATAATTCCAAAACATGCCATTAGGCAACATTATTGCTCTGTAAACCCCCTCAAATAGGAATTTGAATCGCATGTGAATGACAATCAAAAATGCCATTTTGTATCATGTGCGCTTCCACAACAAAAATGTTATGTAGTTGTGGTTAAAAAGTGAAGCGTCCAGCGTATCGGTCATCAAAATGCACAAATGTTGTCAATGAAGGCGGCCAACTTAGCCAATAGCCTCTAAATTATCCACATTTGCTCCTTTATTCTCGCCCATTTCCTCTCTATTCATTATAAAATAGCTAAAGCGGCCACGGCAAGGTGCTTCTTCCTTGACAATCATGCCATGTTGTTTTTTGTTCAATAAAACAATAATACAGTACAGTATATTGATAATAACTGATTTATACTGATTTGGTGCAGTGCGTCAGCAGATGGGCAACGGGGAGACACCAACTGAAATTAGTTTGCGATTGTACTGGTCAGTCGGGTTTGGCTGCATCGCACGGTATGTGAAGGCCCTTAGGTTTTTGCAAAAGGTTAAGTGTTTCACTTTTTTTTTCATTTTACAGTCGTTAACTTCAATTTAGACTTCAATGACAGCTACAAATGGTGAAATGTCTGTTAAAAAAGATTTATGTTATATTTTTTTCCATGGGAAAATCTGGTCCCACTGAACATGAGTGGGGTGCAAATAATGGTGAGTGGTTGTGATATACAGGGTGATTGAAAAGTAACTCCCTATTTTAAAATACTTCTAATTTATTCATGTTGTAATATTTTTCTAAATTTGTTTGTGTATGTTCCATGATGTATGCGAATTAAATCGATGTTCTTGTTTTCTTTTCAGATCGCTTATTCTGTTTAAAATTCCAAACCAAATTTTCCAACCAAACCAAAAAACATTCCACCAACCTTGTGAAATCACTTAATGCAGTTCCCAGGCAGCTTGAGAAACTGGTGGCTAATGCTAGCGCCCATATCGAATTTTAAATAAAACTCCATGCAATATACTTTCTTCTCATGTTCATTTCTTGTAAGAATTACAGTTCAGAAATAAATTTCAAGTACTTAAAAATAGGGAGTTACTTTTCAATCACCCTGTATATATAATATACAGGTTTCGCAGTAAGTGTCTTATATTGAGACTGTATGCACAATACAAACTGGCGTTTGAACTTTTAACAGCAGCCATAATGCAGCCACATTTAACCGGTCACAAGATATCTATAATCTTCTTACGGCTCCTTCCTGGTCCACATCGGCTCCATTGGCCAGAAGGTGCATCACACTGTCATAGTGACCTTTCCTGGCAGCCCAGATCAGTGGGGTGGTGCCGTACTGCAAAGAGAGAGCACAATGAAAGGACATAGTTATTGAAACATGGGAGAATTCAATATTCAATATCAACAGTATTACAGGGAAAAAACTAATTATTCTACAAAAGTATTCAAGGACAAAAGGATTTGCATGATGTAAGGGTGCATTATTAAAAACATTATCTGTACAATTACATAAAAGTATATTATTTCTGTTTTGCCAGTGGGTCGTTACCTTGTCCGAGCAGTTGACCTTCGCTCCGTGCTGCAGCAGGAGATGAACGATCTCAGCATGGCCTCGACCTGCCGCCCAAATTATGGGGTAGACACTATACTGTTGGGAAAGACCAAAGTGATGACATCAACTCTGCTTTAAAGTCATTGGCCACGTTCTTATTGATAGAAAGATAAGAACTTCTATTTTTCAGTTCAAATATTTCTAAATGCACTCTGTACTGTAGAAAACTACTATCTGCACAACCATTAGAGCATAGATACATAAATAAAGAAATAAAAAATGATAACATTATAATTAGGGATGTCCCGATCCAACTTTTTCCACTTCCAATCCGATAACAATATTGCAGCCTTGAATTCTGGCCGATACCGATATCAGTCTGATCAGATATCAGCACTAATTATACATACTTTACTTATTTTGTAGTATGGAATGTTAGAAAAGCCTTGATGAAGTAATATCACTCAGAGAACAATAATCAGCAACAGTAGGTATGAGAAAAACTGAACCATTTCTTATTAACCAATGGGTTACATAAAGTAACTTTAGAAATAATATTGTAATATAATTGAATAAAATAAAAATGACATATATTAGGAAACCCTGAAAAATGAATAAATAAATAAAACCAATAACAAAAATATATACTGTATTTAAATTGTTACATAACCATTGCTTAACTTAAACACAAGCATTTTCTACATTTGAATACTGTCGAATAAATAAAAAATAAATGAGAAAACCATGAAAGAAATATCAAATAAATACAAATTACACTTTTAAAGTGGAAAATAACAAAAATAAAGTTTAATTCAGTTTTTTTTTACTGTTAGTATAAGGTGGGAACATTTGCTTCCTCTCCATGTGCAGCAATACACTTTTGAACTTCTTGATGCAATTGGGGTTTACTTTTATTGACCATCGCTGTTCCTGCTGTGTACATCTTGGCCTCTGAGGGCCAATGTGATAGACACAATGAGATACACAATTGCAATAACAAAGAAAGTAGAAGTCACAATCGAATATTGGTATTACAACCTGTTTTTCATGGAGTTTCCATAATATATGCCCGAGGGTATTGTTATATTGCCTTTTTGAATGTGGTTATACAGCATTTATGTACCAATATTCATTATTTTGAGATATATAAGTGTCGCGATTTCAATGCTAATTTTCATTGCAAACAAGAACGAAGAAACGAAGCCTGTAATGTACCGTAATTTCTCGTGTATAATGTGCACCCCCAAAGTTGACCTTGAAATTATGGAAAACCTTTCTACCTATGTATAATGCATTTTAATAATGCATGATTTTGCTTCTCCCCATATGATCAAAACATGAAATACAATCTGTATTTTGTTAGGCTTTTTTAAATAATTATTCTGAAGTTAAGCACTTTCTTTGTACACGTAATACTTTTTTATTTACTTGCTCTTATTTTGAAATACACAGCAATACTTTTATTTAGTAAATGAGAAAACACAGTTGTGCTCATATGTTTGATTACCCAGGCAGAATTTGTAAGATGATACAATTCTTTAAAGAAAACATGAAAGACCAGGTGAAACACATTTAATTTTATTTTAATGGGATTCAAATTAAACTGTCAAGCATTTCAGAAAAGCATTATCTGTTAAAAAAAAAAACATAACCATAAAGAAATTAATGATGGTTGTTGTTCAGTCATCAGTTGTACTTTTAAAAAAAAAAAAAAAAAAAAAAAAAAAAAAAAAAAAAAAAAAAAAAAAAATTCACAAATTCTGCATGGGTATGTAAACTTATGAGTACAAATGTAAAAATATGTAGGCATATGTACGTACCCGTCATATTGGAATGAAAGTGTAGGCTACACCTTTTTCATAACCTCTAGGTGGCATTGGCATACTAGAATGAAAGTGTACACCTTTTTCATAACCTCTAGGTGGCGATGGCATATTGGAATGAAAGTGTACAGCTTTTTCATAACCACGACATGGGGGCATACATTTATAGAATGGGAAGGTTTTTTTCCATTTTCCCCTATACCAATGTATAATGAACACTATTGACCTTTGACAATTTTTTTTTTGGGGGGGGGGGGTCCTGCATTATACCCGGGAAATTACGGTATTTGAACATTCAATAGGTGCAATTCCTTTGTTGTGTCAGTTTTGTTTTACAGTGAACTTCAACTGGAGTGTCAAGAAACCACTTTAAGCAAGCGACATTCACTTTTACTCCTTGCTACTAAGTTAGCACCATAGTAACCTGTTGTAATCACGTGGGCCAGATTTGCATGCAGTCCAGCCGCTGCTGGATAAAAGTGTTGGAGGGAGCATGGAATGGATTCCTTGCATAAGAGTGGTAAAATCTCAGATTTAAGAACCAGTCCGGACCGATCCAATACGAAATGTTTTGCTGACATCGAACTGATTTCAGATCTCAAAGATCGGATGGGACACCCCTAATTAAATGATGTCTGAATGCAGAAGAGCGTATCCAGTCTTAGTACCTGGCCAGTGATGTTAGGGTTAGCTCCTTTCCTCAGGAGCAGCTGTGCGACATCTGTGCGACCTTTATAGGCGGCCCACATGAGAGCAGTCCACCCTCCCTAATTAGAAGACACAAGCACAGACACCATTTGTTTAAATATAGAAAAGTTAGGGTATAACACTTACAGAAAACAAAGTGAGTTTAAATTCAATCCCTCCACAAAATAGAAACAACCTTTGTTTTACTGTGTGGAGACTGGAGACAATGTGCTATTCACGGATGGAGTGATACACATTGCACCAAGGGAACAGTAGCATCACACATTGTCCTTTTTTCGTGATTTTTGTTGTTGTTGTTATAAATAATCCATCTGTAATGCAAGGTGTCCAGTGCCAAGTCCCTCACATGGTAATGACTCAGCTCATGTCTCTTCCTTCAAGTCGCGTTAGTGATTAATGGGGATTGCGATTAATGCAACTGGACACAGAGGCGACTGTACGCTGTTTCTTGCTCTTGTTACTGGTAGGTCTGTATTCCAGAAGCAAATCCCATCATTGTCTCATATGAATAACATTAAGAGGACTATAAATGAGATTACTAAAAGGAAGGAGCCATCACAGTACTACTGGTGGTAGTAGTAATCTCATTTTACAGCTAATGGATCTTCTGTTTTAACCAGCATTCAGGTTATCACATTGAAAGCTATTAAATGAAGACATGAACATTCATTACATTCCGAGTTGTAATACCATTCGTACATTGAAATTATATCACAAAAATGTAATAGAAAATAATCATTATCATCAGATAGTCATGTTTTAATTTATATTCAGAACAATAATCTGTCCTCATTGCTCACAGTCACAATTCTGAATGTATTTTTAGACGGTATTTGAGACCTAATATTTGAGAGCTCCTGCTTCCTGTACCAGACACTAACACCGCTAGCTATATTTGTTGTTCATTTTCCCCTTTCACCAGTAGTATGTGCCTGTACTCCCAGAAGTGCAGCCAACAACACAAACACTTTTTACATCTACTGTAATTAATTTGTACACGCCGCTTTCTTATTGTGCTGCAATCCTTCTATACTATTGGTGCTCAATTGTTGTCACCCTCGGACCTGCTTTTTTTCGATTGTTTCAAAGTCGCGACCTACCATAAAGAAGGTAGGAACAATATAGAACATATTCAAAAATAACCTTTAAAAACATATCAAGATCCTATTTTTAAACATAACTACTCACGCTTACGTTTAAAGTGCCTTTCGTAGGCAAGGTAGGCAATGCAAGGATGAACAAAACTACAAAATTGTATATGTTGGCACTGATTTTATTTATTTTTTTAGGAAAGTGCAACATCAATAGTTTGTCTTCTTTTTGAGAAACGAAGGCTGCTGTCCAAAGCAACTGTAACAGTTTTAACAGTCTGAATTACACTATACATTTTTTACTACCTTTTGGTAATCCACCCAAAATGGCTCTGCGACCAACTTTTGGGCCCCAACTCACCTGTTGAGAATCACTGCTCTATACTGTCTCTCCCTCCCTCTCTCTGCTCTATACTGTCTCTCCCTCCCTGTCTCTGCTCTATACTGTCTTTCCTCCCTGTCTCTGCTCTGTCCCTCTCTTCTATCACTCTATCCGAGCCATAACGGTTGAGGCAGAGAGCCGCCCCAGACCAAGTCTCAAGTCTGTTTGAACTTTCTTCCTGAGAGGGAGTATTTCTCCTTGCTTCTGTCGCCTAGTGCTTATGTTGGTTTCAGTTGATTTTTTTAATGTGTGAGCAGCGTGGTTCTAGACCTGCTCCCTATGTGCCTTGAGATAACTTGCGTTGTTTGGCAATCGCACAGTGTAAATTTTCCTTTAGCACTACTTACTTCATCGTGAAATGGTCATTTTTCGAGTTGTCTTTTTCCCTAAACATTTATTATGACCGTTATCCTATGAAATTATCCTCCCTTTAAAGCTTTACTCATAATCATCGATATTCTCACCATGTCTCTGTGTTCCATGTAAGCATCGTTGTCCAGCAATTCTCCGACCACCTGAATGTGGCCTTCCTTGGATGCTGACATTAGCGCTGTCCAGCAGTCCTGTTCAAAGATGCAAACTGTAACCAAAGGAACCACCATCCAGCTCCATGCCCTGTTGAATGAGTGTCTGGCTGAGCTCTCGGTTGTACAGAACCGACATGCGGGCCATGCTGATAAGTGAGCGACAAAAGTGGTTGGAATGTGCCATTAATGAGCAATAGCAAGTTACATGAGCTAATGTTAATGAGAGCTGCTGTGTGTGTGCACAATGTGTATTTAGGGACATGCGCACGGCGGATGGACTCTGAGTGATGTTGTCAAAGTTTTGGTAAAAGTCGTTATTAAAGCTCAGGTTGGCTCCAACATAGCCTGTGCAAAGTGACATAAGCATCTGCTACCTCAGGTTTTTTTCAACTGATGTCTTCATTCTTATTGTGTAACACGTTCTCCAGAAGGCTTTCAATTCATTTCAAGGTCGCGTAAGTGCTTGTGCAAGCTTACAACATCATCGCAGTTAACGTTGGCTCCTCTCTTGATGAGCTCCTGCACGATTTCCAGATTGCCCTGCTCAGCCGCCACCATCAGTGGAGTCTGTCCATTCTGAAATAAGACAAGAGGGAGAAAACGAAGACGTCACGATCATGTTTGTTAACTTTAAAGTTCACAAAAAAACACGATTGAGAACAAACTGCAGCAATGCCCGTGTGGACATCTACATTCAGTACATGATTACGTACACAGGAATTCATGATTGGTGCTATTCTGCTTATTCCAGAAATCACTTTCTCCAGGTCTTTCAAGGGGTAAATTGGCTAAATGTATCAAATACAATATTATAGGTTAAAAATATATATATATATATTTTTTTACAATATTATAGGTTTATATATATATATATATATATATATATATATATATATATATATATAATTTTTTTTTGGGAGGCTGGACCGGATTAATGGAAATTCCATTCAATTTAATGGAGAAAGACAATTTGAGATACGAGTGATTTATGTTACAAGCATGGTCATGGAAAATAATTAAACCTGTATCTCAAGGCACCGCTACATTTAAAGAAAAGGCAACTGCTTATAGCCAATTATTTTAAATTGTCATTTGGTTGTCATTTTGGTTGTCATTTCAGAGCAATATATTTAACCAAATTACAGTACTTCTGTTTCCTCAGGTCAACTTTTTTTTCCTGATTAGTTAAATCCCGTTAGTGGGATCCCACTTCTGACACCACACCAGGTGCTCTCAGGGTTCAGGAAGGACATTCTATTTGTAAAAGTACATGTTAATGTTTGTTTGAAAATTGTAAAATAATCTAAGCCAAACAGTATTTGTATACTGTCCTATACAGTAGTTTTCTATTACAAACATACTGTTTCAATTTCTACAAACAGCACCCTGGAAGCGATCTTTATCCATTATTGTACAAATAACCCAACAGGAGGGTTGTTGCAACTTACATCACTTCTGCTGTCGACGTCTTTGAACTTGTCCAAGTGTGCTTTTATGGCAGCCAGGTTTTCCTCCTCCACGTAGCTGAACAAGCTTTGGACAGCCACGGAGGTCATCTTCAGGGAAGTGATGGTATCCATGGCTGAGTGGTCAACACCTGGACTGGTGGCGGGAGAGGAAGGCTGATTAGCATAAGTGTGGCTAGACAAGAGGGTGCGGTCTCTTTGCAGTGAGGCTGCCAGGCAAATATTGCCCAAGCTTAACTGCAGTTTTTCAATAAAATGAACGGTTCCAGGAGGAAAGGTGAGCAAAGCTGTAAATATGGTAAAACATTTATTTAATGTTAATATTCATTGTGTAAACCAAATCATAAAGTCGACTTTAGTCATATTTGCAGGTTCACAAGCTACAAAGGTCATTATTTCCACCATAGCATTGATGCAAATAGGATTAGAACATTTAGCTCAGTTCTGCTTGTTCATGCTGAAAACATGAACTGAACATGAAAAATGTAACAGCTAATGAGAATTAAAGGGTCATGATCACAGCGCGTTAGTGGCAAGTCTTCAAAGACCACTGAGAACTTTTAATCCTTTGAAGGTACATTCATGTGCTTTAAATATTTCCCCAAAAAGTTGACAAGATTTACTTTCCTCGACTGCAGTGTCAGGCATCTATTCGAGGAAAGGCTTTTTTCACTTTTTAATATAAACATAATAATAATATCATGAAATGTATTTTATAATAATTATACGCTTTGTCTTAAAGCATCAGCTTTACAGATGCCCTCTGCCCTGGTAATGACATCGACCATGATTTCAGATATCATCCACCTATCAATCTTCTATCACACTCTTCTTCATTAGGCTGACTTTGGGCAAGATGTGGGGTTCAACACATCTGGACTGGTATCTGAGCACTTGTAGACACAAATCCATTCACACTCACATTCAATTCAAGTCTTTAATTCACCTAAAAAGAATGTTCTTTGGAAATGTTTTTTGGGGAATGTGTGAAGAAGGACCCAAATAGCAGAAATGTAAAGGCTTATTTTCTACTCGCGCAGACAGCAACCGCACTGACGTCACTGCGGCTATCCCGCACGCAGTTTGCCTCCAAGTCGGGGAGGTCGCTACGGCTGGTATTGGCTAGGACACCACAAGATTTTGGCCATTTCCGGTAGCCGTTTTTACTTTCCTTTCCGTAACAAGGAACAAAGCAACAACAATGGTGACCGTGGAACAGAGTCTGCTAGAACAAATGGACCTGGATTACCAGATGATACGTTTAATTATGCTGCAAAATCGATCGGGAAGGCGGCGGCGCAGGTGCTATGTGGAACCAGGAGCAACGCTGATTACATCATCACAGCATGTGACTAAAACGGACCAATCACAAGAGATGATCTCTGCGGCATTCTACGCGCAGCAACAATTTTTGCAGTGTGCATGTCAAGAGACACAGAGGGGACGCGCGGGCCAATTCGTCGTTCACGTGATGCAATGCGGGCGTTGTCCGCCGCTGAGTATAAAGAGGCCTTAAGGCAGGAGTGCTATCCATCCATCCATTTTCTGAGCCGCTTCTCCTCACTAAGGTCGCGGGGGGCTGGAGCCTATCCCAGCTGTCATCGGGCAGGAGGCGGGGTACACCCTGAACTGGTTGCCAGGCAATCGCAGGGCACATACAAACAAACAACCATTCGCACTCACAGTCACACCTACGGGCAATTTAGAGTCTCCAATTAATGCATGTTTTTGGGATGTGGGAAGAAACCGGAGAGCCCGGAGAAAAACCACGCAGACACGGGGAGAACATGCAAACTCCACACAGGCGGGACCGGGGATTAGGCTGACGCTCTAACCAGTCGGCCACCGTGATGAAACTATCCATCCATCCATCCATTTTCTGAGCCGCTTCTCCTCACTAGGGTCGCGGGCGTGCTAGAGCCTATCCCAGCTGTCATCGGGCAGGAGGCGGGGTACACCCTGAACTGGTTGCCAGCCAATCGCAGGGCACATAGGAACAAACAACCATTCACGCTCACAATCATGCCTACGGGCAATTTAGAGTCTCCAATTCATGCATGTTTTTGGGATGTGGGAGGAAACCGGAGTGCCCGGAGAAAACCCACGCAGGCACGGGGAGAACATGCAAACTCCACACAGGCGGGGCCGGGGATTGAACCCGGGTCCTCAGAACTGTGAGGCTGACGCTCTAACCAGTCGTCCACCGTGCCGCCGTGATGAAACTATATAAAACAATAATAAAATGTATAACGCTTGACAAGGGCATGTTTAAGGAGATGTAGAGGGTGGCTTGCTATACAGCATTCAAACCCAAGACCTCTTGACTGGTGCATATGTGCTAACCACTCGCTTACCGTGCTGCCCATTCTGATGTCATAGTAAAGGTAATTACTCTTGGTACAACCTGTTTTTTTTCCTAAGTGGCTAAAACAGAAGGCGTGCATTTAAGGTGAGGCGTTTTAGTAGTTAAAAATGCATGTGGCAATTAATTGTGGTATGCCTGGCCATTATTTGAAATAGGAAAGCATACATTACATACACATTTTTAGATGAGTGGTAAAACATTTTAATCAATTCAAAACAAGAAAAGGTATGTAGAAAATAGAAAAAGTAGGCTCAAGAGTTAGAAACCATCTCCCTAAAAACCTTTAGGAATGATGGATGGTGGAAAAGTGGCGCAGATATAGAGCATCCATAATTCAAGTCCAGAAATAAAGAGACTCGTTTCTGTGTTTTTTGTGTTACTCACAGCTTTGCCCTGATTTCATATCAGCATACATCCATTTCACTTGTGTAACTATTAGGCCACAAGATCACCCGAGCAACAATTAAAAGTCTTATGAATACATTTATTTCACAGAACAAAAGAAAATCCCATTTAAAATGGCCGCCTCTTTGTAGGAGGTATCAATAAACATTAATAATTCATCAGAGATGGGGGCTGGAGACCAGTCCAGGGTGCACCCCACCTCTCGCCCAAAGTCAGCCGGCTGGGATAGTCTCCAGCTCACAGCAATAACACCTAATAAGGACAAGCGCTACAGAAAATGGATGGTTGGATCCAATTTGGGCTCTACCATCAGTTTTCTCGCTACTAAACTGAAGCCGCTGCGACTTTGGCTTCCTGCAAGCAGCCTCAGAAGAGGGTTTCCTCACAAGCAGCTCAGTGTTTCAACATAATCCTGGAGGCACACAGGCAGTTCATGCTCAGGTCAATACTGCCTGATATGATTATTGGGTGGAGAAGTACAACAAGCCAAAGCAGTAAAATATTGACTTTTGTGTCTTTTTATTAAATTTCTAAGTGCTTATGTTCCAAATACTAGTCTATGTCAAGCATTAAAGCACTGTGAAAAATCCTTTGTTGACAGAGGAGGCAACAGTTGACACGCCCTCTCTGCTCCTTGGTTTCCCAGGACAACATGGAGATGACTTCATCACATCCCTGTCACCTCATCAGTCGGACAAAAAAACGCAAGGCCAGTCCAAAGCCACCAAACACAACTAACAAGGGATCAAAGCTAGTTTACAGGCAAATAGACCGGACTATAAAAGAAGAAAACAAGGCTCTCCCCTTACCTTGGTGGAAGGTGATTTTTAAACACCAGTGTAGGTCTTGCGCTCACACCATAAACACACAGCATCTACAAACACAGCCTGGCTCAAGCTTGGCATCCCCCCACCTCTTTTTTACTCGAGGCTGCATATTCGATGAGGGGGGCTGGCCTACACCCATGACATCCCCACACAATGGCAGCACTACATTTCCATTCATGGCGGCTCCACGAAAGGGGATAATTTTTGTCATTTCTATTTTTTTGTGCAATGATGTAATTCCTGAGTGGAAATGAATGATAAACAGAAAGTGACAGATTATCAATTTAGTAGTCACTAGGGCATGTTGAAATGTCCAACACTGTCCAACAACCAGGGTATTAAAATAACCTATATTACTGTAAGTAAAATAATTGTAATATATATATATATATATATATATATATATATATATATATATATATCCATTAATGCATATTTGTTTTCAATGCCCACGCTTGAAACTGTAATCCACCATTCTGCAATAAACAACAAACATAAAGCTACAGAAGCCACTTCTAAACTTAACTTTTAAATGCATGCGCTAGAACATGTCTGCATAATAACAACATTGTCTTAAAATCAGCACATCAAAACAATGTTAGCAGCCAATGCTATGCTAATACAAAATGGGAGGTGACTGTCCTGGCTGGACCACAATATATAAATGTATAGACCACCAAAGTAGGTTATCCGTGGTCGATGTGGCAATGACAAATAATTGTATCCTTATTTAATTTAGGGTAAGTCAAAAACTGTCATTATAAAGCTTTTATTTCAAGATCAATTATTACATACTACTAAAGAGTCCTTGTTCAACACTGATCAAATATGGATGAATTGTTTGAATCAAGCAAAACTGTCAGATAAAACAATACTAATGTCTGTAGGTTAAATGAAAGAAGCAGTATGTTTTCTCGACAGCCCACACACATACAGTATAACATGAGCCATTGTCACTTTTATCAATTATCTTTTTAAGGTGAAAATATGTTTCAGCGTGTGTGTATGTTAAACAAAAAAGGACCAACCTCATGGAAAAATCGCCAGTGTAATGTGAGCAACATGCAAAAGTAGACAGTTTGAAGGCAAGACTAAATTTAACCAGTCAGCTCTTGTCGTGAAGATGTTAAAAAAAAAACTGCTGAGAATCCAGGTCCACGACACCGTCAAAAAAAACAAAAACCGTTTGCATCTTGCTTACAAGTTAAGTACTTTAAAAGAGGCTTTTTGGGGGGCATATCAAGCAGCGGGTTGAATGTTTTGGAACTCACCAAAATAAAAATAAAAAAATAAAGCACTGCACAACATCTGGGTGTCACTTTTACCTGTCACATGGGCAAGAGGTGACAGGTTTGTGGGGTAAGCAAAGTTATATTTGCGATATTATCCAGCTATTTTGTGCTCTGGAAGGCTTACTTTTGATATTATTTGGTTTCATTTTCCATCCACCAGAGGCGACGACGACGACGACAACAACAGTCGGCCAGCTGAACTTCCAGTAGCTAATAAGCTAGTTAGCGTTAGCGCCGGGAGGCCAGCACATCAACAAGTTCTTGTCATTTTAAACAAGGAGAAGCCGAAGTGCTCTTACCTTGACCGAGAAACTGGGAAAATGTCGGGGCTTTTCAGTTTCAAGAATATAGTGTCATGATAATTCGCGTTCCCATTTGCAAGCCTTGTCTTTTTTTTTTTTTTTTTTTGTATTTATTTATTTATTTTAACCGAATGACGTTGACGTGGGGTGTAACGGAGTCACATTACAGAGCCGGGAAAAAAGGAAATATACATAGATTTTGTTTTTAATACAACTGAATGAATAAAATGTATGCGTAGCTTAACTTAAAGCAACGAATAAAATATAAGTAAAAATATTCAATGTATATTTACTTTTTAGGTACGCCATCGCGTAGCTCCGCCCCCTGCAGCTGTACACTACGTTCGAGTGTTCAGAATGCGTTCAAATGCCCGTTTACAATACAAAACAATGGAAAAGCTGAACTCGTTGCAACGATATGCTTCAACAGAAGTGTTCTTTTTTTTTTATTTCATACAACCTGGGACTTTTACAGCTCTATCCGGTTCAGGGTTAGCAGCACTCATCTCTTGCTTCGGATACAAAGTCATTGTGTGTATAAATCAAGTCTAAAAGGTTGATGCAAACAATATCTAACTGTTATTGCATTTATACGCTGTTAAGTTGGTTAAAACAACTGACTTGAATGCATGTTACATGCTTTTTAGGCACACTAAACCTAAGTGATATTTTAATATTTTCTTCTGAATGTTTTTTTTTTTTTTAACTGATGAAGACCAAGTTAGTTTGCGAGAAATCTATATTTTAAATATTTTTTCTGAATGTTTATATAATGGCCACTCTTATCGTCCTGATACATGTTGGCCCTAATTTAGTGGAAAATGTCACCTAATATACAGTATGATCTGGATATAAAAAGTCTACACACCCCAGTTTAAATGCCAGGTTTTCGTGGTATTAAAAATGAGACCAAGATAAATATTATTATAACATTTTCCACTATTAATGTAGCCTACAACTTGAACAACTCAATTGATTTTTAAAATTATATTATAAAAATTATCTTTTAAAAAATCATCTCTCTCTTGGTCCATCTAATGCCTCTAATTAAATGTGTATTATTATTTGTACAACTGGGTACAGCGGGACAAGAATAGTCAAATCAGCAGATGTACAGGCAAGAGGCGCGAGCGAATAGTCTGTCAATCACTTGCACATGCCCACTGTGCACACGGAAGCTCACCCCCAATGACGCCCAATGTAATCTGCAAACATCATGGTCCATGGGGATTCCAGGCAAAACTCATCTTCCAGCCTATCCATCATAATTGCAAACAGATGAAAACAGGGGAAAAAACATGAAAATATCTAAACCTTATCAGGGGTTAATCAAAGGCACTTAAAATGGTGGCAGGTGTGTGCTGACTCCAATTACGAGTTTGGTGTGTAGACATGTACACTTATGTAATAAATATAATCACCAGTAACATAAACTGCAATTTGGTCATTGTTTTAAATTGCCACACGTGAGCCAGCTTCATTCATTGAAGTCCATCCATTTTCTACCGCTTATCAGAGGTCAGGTCGCGGGGGCAGTAGCTTTAGCAGGGAAGTCCAGACTTCCGTCTCCCCAGCCACTTCACCCAGCTCATCCGGGGGAATTCCGAGGCGTTCCCAGGCCAGCCAGGAGACAGTCTCTCTAGCGTGTCCTGGGTCGTCCCCGGTGAGACATGCCCGGAACACGTCACCGGAGAGGCGTTCAGGAGGCATCCTTATCAAATGCCCCAGCCACCTCGTCTGGCTCCTCTCAATGCGGAGGAGCAATGGCTCTACTCTGAGCCCCTCCGGGATGAGCGGGCGTCTCACTCTATCTGTAAGGGAGAGCCCGGACACCCTGCAGAGGAAACTTATTTCGGCCGCTTGTATCCGGATCTTGTTCTTTCAGTCATGACGCATTTAAGTCTTACAATTTAAAAATTACTCAAATTAATTTGGACAAAAAAGACATTTATTTTCAAACATCAGCATCGGTGTTTAAAAATAACCTCTCTTTATTTTGCCACATAAATCAGAGTTGTAATGAACTGTCATACAAATCTTTCAATAAATTTCCTTCTGACACAAAAATAATGTTATGTGACACAAGCACACACATACACAGGCAGGCGCACATGCACACACGCACGCGCACACACACACACACACACACACACACACACACACACAAAATGAAGAAAAAAAAAAAATGCGCCATTCAATGCTTTGGCACTTTGGACATATGAAGCAGTTTGCATTGATCTGCTGGTTTTGGTGGCCATGCAGTGCAATCATGTCCTAAATGTTTCTTTTGCAGAATGACTGACATCCCTTTCTTCATCTTACAGATGCTTTTCAGGCCCGCGTTACAAATATACACATGTACGAACCAGATGAACACGGGTACACACACACACACTCATACAGTACACACAGAGTTATGGCAGGAATATGCAAAATGTTTAAACCCTCTCAAAAACAACTCCAAAAGTCAACTTGGCTGCTTTGTTGTTACTTTACAAATGCAACAAAACAAAACAAAAAAAAGTCACAAAGTGAACACGAAGTTCCTTATTTGAAGGATATGTAGAAACATTTTAGCAACAGTAGCGTCGGGACAGCAACACAGGGGTGTCGTGTGTGTTATAAGAAACAGGAAGGCTTGACGTGAACCCAAAACACGAGAACCCAGTGTCTCTCACACCGTACAGTAAATGCACCATGAAACATCATCTACTTTACATGAAAAATAAGTTAATACAAGATCCGGCCTTTGTACAACATCATCAAGTCAAATGACAACACAATGACACAATGAAGGCAAATTGCACTCACTATTGTAGCCTCAGTACATTATGTGCTTTTTATGCACTGTGCACCAATTTGGAACATTTCCCATTCTCTGGGATAATTATGGCTACTCTATTAAATAAGGATCATTTAAGTTAATGTAACAAGGTGTGATGAGAGCACTGTTACTGTACAAGATGTAAGAGGTCTTATTCATTTCCAAAAGTCTGGTAAGTAGAGGCCAGGGACATTTATTTACTCAATTGAAGACAGGGGAGGTGTCATTTAAGCAGAGGGGGCACTTTGATCTGTATGGAATT